>NW_007047407.1:171341-210422 GCF_000164805.1 Carlito syrichta
TCTCCCTCCCTCCCCCTCTCTCCTCCTATCCTCCCTCCCTCCTCCCCCTTCCTTTTACTCTCTCTCCCACCTCCTCCCTCCTACCCACTCTCCTCCCTCCCTCTTCCCCTTCCCCTCCCTACTACCCTCTCTCCTTCTCTCTCTCCCTCCCTCCCAGATCCAGCAGTGCCTTTTTTTCCTTTTCATGTAGAAGATGTCTTCCATTTGCATCGAAACCAAACAGGTTAATCATCACATTTAAACAAAGGTGTACCAGAAGTGCTCCATTCATTACTAATAGCTAGGACCATGCTTGAGCCTCTGTGTTTTATAAAGCTGGGCATACAAGGGTGCTTTCTTTGCAAACTAACTTCCTAAAACAAGCTTCTGATGGATTAAAGTTGGCCTCATATACATAGCAAAAAAGTTTACAAGTCCCTGGGACACCTGGCCCAAGCTTAATTAGGCCACAGGTTAACATGGGAAAAGGGTGGTTAAAGATATAGCAGGAGAGTGTATTCACATGGCCCTGGTGGTCTCACTGATGGCTCAAGGCGTTTAGCATGAACTGGAGTTCCCTGAGTAATAAACATCTTCACTGCTGGTCACCTGCCAGCACCCCCTGCAGAGCCACTGAGCATCGTGGACCTGCTGTAGAGTCCCAAGCCACAATCCCACTGTGGGGTTCCATGTCAACCCCTGCTATGGGATCCTTCACCACCTGCTGTGGGGCTCCACACCAACCCCTGCTGTGAAGTCCCATGCCACAACCCCACTGTGGGGTTCCACGCCAACCCCTGCTACAGAATTCTGTGCCACCCCCCCCCCCATTATGTAGGGTCCCATGCCAACCCCTGCTGCGGAGTCCCTCACCCCCTGCTGTGAGGTCCCACACCACAACCTCACTGCGAGGTTCCATGCCAACCCCTGCTGTGGGGTCCTTCACCACCTGCTATGGGGTTCCATGCCACCCCCCATTGTGCAGGGTCCCATGCCATCCCCATGCTACAGGGTCCCATGCCAACCCCTGCTTCAGGGTCCTTCACCCCCACTGCGAGGTCTCACATCAAGCCCTGCTGTGGGGTCCCATGCCGATTCCTATTATGCAGGGTCCCACATCAACCCCTGCTGGGGGGTCCCATACCAACTCCATTATGGAGAATCCCACACCACTCTTCATTATGGAGGGTTCCTCGCCAACCCCTGCCCTGGGGTCCCTCACCACTCCCCATTATGCAGGGTCTCTCACCATCCTGCATTATTCAGGGTCCCACACCACCCCCAATTACTCAGGGTCCCTCACCACCTCCCACTGCTCCCCACAGCTCTGTGGGCCTGAGTCCCCTGAAACTCTTCTCTTTCCCATTTCCCCAGAGCTCATCACTGGGTCTGCTTTAGATGTTGCCAGAGCAGCCGTGGATGCTGGTCCCCAGGGACATCCCCGGCACAGAGTGTCCTCCCAAGGCACAGAGCCTGGCAGAAGCAGGAGGTCTCCTGCTAGAGTGCCCTGGGCAAAGCCCCCTTAGACTTCTGGCCATCTGCCTCTAGGGGCAAGCCACTCCAGGGGCTGCTGCTTCCAAGAGGCAGGGCCAGGAGCCTTCCAACCTCCGGAGATACCCTGGCGCCTCCTCCCCAGCCTCCTATGGATATACACACACGCAGACATACACATGCAGACACACACCTGTAGACACACACCTGTATTCCCTGCCTATCCAGCCCAGCCAGCTCTGGCCAAGGACCCCTGCCTTTTACCTACTTCCTTCCCATCAGCCCCAGGGTAAAGACACCAGAGAAAAGTGGACAGGGTTGGCCAAGCTCACTAGGCTCACCCAGCTCACTGCCAAGGGCAGTGGGACCACCCCAGGCCTGTCAGCTAGGGGAACTCATGGGCATGGTTTCTGTGGCCCCAAAGGTTGAAGGACAAGCAGATAGACAGACAAATGAGGCAGCAGGTAGCTGAGAGCTGGTGGGTGGGGTTGGGGATGGGTGAGGCTGGGAGCCAGCTCACTTTCTGCATTGAGGTTCTGAGCAGCAAGTTCCTGAGCCAGTGTCTTGTCTTGGGTCAATCTAGTAGGTATTTTTGTGTGTGTGCCAGGGGAAAAGGGGCATGCACCTGTTCCTGCAGTTGTCTGCTTGGACACCCCCTCCCTACTCTTCGGGTCAGGGTTAGTGAGAATCCAACAGCTGCCCAACGCAGACCTGGGACCCCAACCAGGCAGAGTTCACCTGACCGATGAAACCATCACAGAGCTTGGGGTCACTCTGACTGGGCTTCCGCCCCTGCCACAGAGAGGCCTCTGGCCTGATGGACCAGGATAGCCCTGCAGGTGCTGGCAGGCTGAACACACAGGTGAGGTGCATGTGGCTCAGGGCCTTGCCAGACGGCCACATGAGTGGCGGATGGTGTTTTCCAAGGA
Source organism: Carlito syrichta (assembly GCF_000164805.1). Classification (NCBI taxonomy): domain Eukaryota; kingdom Metazoa; phylum Chordata; class Mammalia; order Primates; family Tarsiidae; genus Carlito; species Carlito syrichta. Next base: position 173,741 of record NW_007047407.1, read on the forward strand.
TGCCCACGGGCCTCCCAGCCCAAGACTCTTCTACAACATGACCGTGACTGCTCCTGTGCAGGGGCTCTCTGTCCTCGACTGTCAGAAGTGACACATTCCTGCCACCAGCCCAACCACTCCTGGGGATTCTCCCTCAAGAGATAATGCATATTCGCACAGGGACCCAGGTAAGAATGTCTGTGGCAGCTTTATTTGCAATAGCAAAAAACTAGGAAAAACCAAGTGTCCACCAATAATGAACATCAAATATTCAAATCATCACACAGGCCTTAAGAAGCCTGGCTGTGGGTACAGCCCAGCCCACAGCTACCAGCTTGCCATCTCTGGTCCAGATCCACTCCTTATTTGAGAGACGGGGAGACTGAGACCCAGGGGGAAAGTGGGACATGCAAAGGTCCTGTGGTAGCTGCCAGCTGAGCTGAGGCTGGCCCGCAGCCCAAGCTGGTGGTGCCCCCTCCATGATGGCGACTGACTCAGCCAAGGCATGGCCTGGAAGGGATTGGAGGTGGTGGATGCTGCTCTTGGTGGGGCCATCCCAGGGACACATCAGTCACACCTCTTCCATGTCCACACCCCAGAGCGCTGGCCAGGGAGGCCCACACTCTGGACAGGCTCTCATTGTGCTGAGAAGGAGCACACCCCTGCAGAGGGTCCCTACAGGGGAGGGGCTGGCCCAGGCTAGGACCCTCAAGGTTCAGTGACAAGGTGCTCCTGGCTCCAAGGCACGGCAGGCCCCTCCTGGTGGGCACAGGGCACTGACTTGTGGGGAGGCTTTTCCCAGGGACCCCTGGGCTTTGGCTATGCAGGGGATCGTGGCAGCCTCTTGACGAGGCCCCTGCAGAAGGACATTGGGATCATCTAGACAGCAAGTGTGACTCGCTGACCCGCACATCTTGCCACAAGTGCTTTTATGGTTGCTTTTCTCTATTCCAGGAGGAAGGGACCCAGGCTTGCTTTATCTTGCCATGTCTAGAAAGTCTCCTGAAGTTCCAGTTTGTGTAGAGGATGGAACACATGTTTCAGGGGCCTCCTGGGCCTTGGACCCTTACCCTATACACTTCACATACCTCCTGCTCCCTCCACCACCCTCTGTTTTTCAGAAACTTTGCGGGACCTGAGGAAGGAGGATGTCAGAGAGTGCCCACCTGCCCTCCTCCTGCCTCCCATGCTAGACACAAAAACACAAGGGTGGACGTCTGCTGTTCCTGGCTCTGCCAAGCCCCAGAGTCAAGCAGGCGGATGGCCCCAGACTGGGTAATCTTGGACAGGCCAGCTTTGCCTCTCTGGCCTCCCTTGCTCTCTGTTAGACAGGCCAGCCATGACAAGCATTAGTCACTGTGTCTGTGGTCAGCATCCCACTTGGCCTTCTGGGCAGGGGCACTTGGGAGTGACAGTTCTATCCTGGAGCATGTGGTAAGGTCACTGCCACATGGCCCAGCTGGAGGGCACCCATTGCTGGGTAAAGTTCTCCAGGGCATGAGCACTAAGGCTCTCTGCTGCCCGTGAGCATGGAGCCAGCCAGGGAGGAGGCTGGACCCCAGGAGGACTGCAGCTGCCCTGGAAGGCCCTCCCAGGGAGTAATCCTCCCAGGATGCCCGAGTGGCCACCTTGCCCTCACCCAGCCCTCCCTGGGTCCCACCAGGCAGAGTTTTTTGAACTGAGAGCCTGGAATGGCTCCAGCCCCCGCTCTGCAGGCTAAGGGAGGTACCAGAGACTGATGTGTGTGGTCAGGGCTTCCCATTCTCCCATCAGGACACCTCTCCTTCTTGTATGTGTAGGGGGAGGCCAACATGAGAAATGGGAAGCGTCCAGCGCTGAGGCTATGCATGGGGCCCTCTCATCTGGGTTCCAGTGGGGCTCTGGGCGGGCAGCAGTCTCCACCTCCCACCAGGCCCCTCAGCCTCCCTCTACAGGCTCCTTAACCTTGGGAAGCAGCTCTCCTGGGCACAATCTCTCTGGAAACTCCCACTGGACGTCCAGGGCATTTGAGGGGCTCCCCAGATCTGGGCAGTGTGAGGGAAAGGTATGAAGGAGCCAACATGCAGAACAGGAATCCAGGGTCCCCACCACCATAAACAGTGGGTGGGGAGACGACTGCTCCTCCATAGAGTGTCCACTGACAGGAAGAGTGACGGGTACAGAAAGCCACCATCCTGCAAACACCTCCCTACGGCCAGCTCAGGCAGGACTGGTTCATGGTCTAAACTTTGCGGTGGACAGGTGAGGGGGGTCGGGGTGTGTTGTGGGACCTACCACAGTGTCTCCAACTCAATACCAAAAGGACCACGGGCATTTAACCCCAGGGACACAGACACCCTGAACCTGTGGTCAAAGTCAACGCCCTGAGCAACAGACAGGCAGACAGCAGGAATCTCCATCAGCACCACTTCGAAGGCTTACTACCAAAGTGTGGAGCTGGAATTCAGTCACCAGGAAAGATGGGGGGTCCAGTTTAAGAGACAGTGCACAAAATAACTGGGCCATGCTCTTCATAAGTGTTAGTGTCTCACACACACAAAGACTGAGGCATGTCACAGAGTTGGAGATCACAGGGATGTGAGAACTGAATGCATCTGGTGAGGACAGGGTCTTTTGTGGGACAGCAGCGTTTGAGTGCACCTGTGGACTGGGGGCCGGTGTTGTGTCAGTGGTGTTTCCTGGTTTTAATCCTTATGCCTGGAATGCAAAATGCTAACTTTTGGGGACTTAGCGTGTTTTGTACACAGGAACTCTTTCAACTGTTTTTGCTACTTGTTGCAATTCTGAAGTTATTTCAAAATGAAAATTCAAAAAATAATTTTTTTTGTAGAGACAGAGGCTGGCTTGAATATAGCTCACTGAAGCCACAAACTCCTGGGCTCAAGTGAATCTCCTACCTTAGCCTCCTGAGTAGCTAGGGTTACAGGCATATACTACTGTATCCGGCTAATTTATTTTTTTAATTTTCTGTAGAGACAGGGATCTTGCTATGCTGCCCAAGCTGGTCTCAAACTCCCAGCCTCAAGTGATCCTCCCGCCTCAGCATCCCAAAGTGCTGGGATTATAGGTGTGAGCCACTATACTCAGCAAAAAATATTTTTTTTTTAAAAGAGTAAATACAGCACATTAAAAAAAACTCTTAAAAATCGACGAGAAGACCAGAGTCCCATAGAGAGGAGAGAGAGTGCAGACACACCGTGCAACAGAAAGAAAAGCAGCAGGTAAGATAAAACAGGTCAACATTGCCGCTAATTGGAGAAATGCCAACGTAGTCAGTGCCGTGTGGTTAAAGCACCAGGCTGGAGTCTGCTAACAGTGGTGTGGAGCCACTGCAGGGACGCCTCCTTGTGTAGAAGACGTCGACACTGGCACAGCTGATCTGCAGAGCAGATAGGCAACATGTCAAATCCAAGTTGTGATCCTTGTCTTTCTGACTCATGTGTGAGATGACTTCTATCACAAGGACCCCCCAGTCCATGAACACTGGCCTGTAGGCACCCCCAGGTGACCCAGGACCTCTGGCTCCTGCCCAAAAGAAGCTGATGGCTCCCACCCAAAGGATGCCCAGGTGGGGCCAACACAGAGTTCCTTTGATCCCTGCATCCAACAGGAACCCCTGATCTTGGAGGTGAAGGGTTTACCCCAACCAAAGCTGTTTCAGATGCCCCCTGCGGCGTGGGTTGATCTCGGGCTACCAGTCTCAACTACGACCAGCCTGGGCCCATCTGAACTGTGGGAGGCAGAGTGAATGCTTCTCTCCGGACCCTCCCCTTGCCCTCTCCATCCTGCACTGGGGTTGTGGGGGCCAGCCCAGATGGCCAGCCCCAGCAGGGGTGAAGCAATTTTCTGCCCATGAAGCTCCTACTGGTAACCACAGGACCCAGGAATGATCCATTAAACAACACTGCATATCTCCACCCCGTAGGAGAGGGGGTGGAGCTACTCAAGACCAGAGGGCCTCCAATAAAGGGAAGGAGCTCTCAGGGTGTGGCCCAGGCTCAGGCCGAGCAGGCCCCGGTTTCAGGAACATAGCTGAAGCAGAGCACTGCTGCCATATTCATCCTGGGGAGAACCCCAACCCCTTCTCCTGAGGAGGACTCTGGCCCCTTCCCCCTGGGAAGGACTATGTCCCCTTTATCTTGGGTAGGACTCTGGCCCCTTCATCGTCGGGAGGACCCTGACCCCATCCCCTTGGGGAGAACCACGTACCCTTCATCTTGGGGAGGACCCCTGGATAGGAGCATAGCCCCTTCATCCTGGGGAGGACCCCAGCCACTTCCCTTTGGTGAGGACCATAACTCCTTCCCCCTGGGGAGGGATTTACCCCCTTCCCCCTGAGGAGGATCACACCCCTTTCTCTTTGGTGAGGACCATGTCTCCTTTCACCTGGGGAGGATCACATCCCTTTCTCCCTGGGGAGAACATGTCCCCTTCTCCCTGGGGAGAATCTCAACCCCTTCCCTTTGGTGAGGACCACATCCCCTTCCTCCTGGTGAGGATCACATCTCCTTCCTCCTGGTGAGAACTATGTCTCATTCCCCCTAGGGGAGATCACAGCACCTTCCCTTTGGTGAGGACCACGTCTTCTCCCTTTGAGGAGGATCATGTTTCCTTCCTCCTGGGGAGGATCACAGACTCTTCTCTTTGGTGAGGACCACATTCCCTTTCCCCTGGAAGGACCCCAGCCCCTTCCCTCTGGAGAGGACCATGTCCCCTTTCCCCTGGGGAGGACCAAATCTCCTTCTCCCTGGGAGGATAACAACCCCTTCCCTTTGGTGAGGATCACGTTCCCTTCCTCCTGGGAAGGATCACAGCCCCTTCCCCCTGGGGAGGACTACCATCCTGTGTGCCTCTGCTCCTTCCCCTCTGCTCAGGCCTGTTTCCACAGTCTCTGCCTCACTGCCAGCTGCCCAACCCTTATGAAGCCCAGACATGACTTCCATGCTCTCCCGCCTTGGGAGCAGTGGCCTTGTCTGCCTGTTCACTGAGTCCTCCTAGAGGTCAGTGCTTCCCATTTCGTAGATGAAGAAACAGAGGCATCAGGAGGTGAAGGCAATCCCCAGTGCACACAGCAGAGTAGGGAGAACTTGAACCCAGTCCCAGGGAGGCTATGGTTTGTCCTGTGGAGCAGGAGCTGGGTAAGCTCTAGGCTGCTGGGAATGGCTCCCATGGGGGTCTCCACCCACCGCGGTGGAAGCAGCTGCCCTGGGATCCAAGCCTGGTCTTGGGCAGGTCCAAGGAGCTGCAGGAGTGCAACCACAGGGCAGGTCAGGGGCTCCCTGGGAGGGATCCCCCTCTCTCCATGCCCAGCGGCCATGGCCGAACATTGGCTGCCCGAACCCAGGCCTCGAAGGCCGGCCTTGGAGGCCATGGGAGGAGCTTGGGCCAGGGAAGGCTGAGTCACGCCCACAGGGATGACCAGTCCGGCCCAAACATCCTGAGCCAGGGCTGGGCCTGCCCTCCTCCAGATGCACCTGCCCAGTGTGTCTGTAGTTCCCAGGGCTGACCCCCACGGGCACCTATGGGCTCAGCTGGGGAGGGATGGGTACTGCCAGGTCTGGTACAGGCATTGCTGTGGCCTCCTGCCCCTGCTTCTCCTGAGGGGTTTGGGCTCTGCCCAGAGCCTTTCCCACATCTGCCTGAGGCCCCTCAGATGCAGAGGTGGTGCACCCCAGGCCCAGGCACCCTACAGTGAGACTCCAGGGAGGGGTTTGGGCCAGCCAGCTCCTCTGTGGCTGCCCATCCCTCCTTGGGCACCCCCAGTCCCTGTGTGGCCCTCTCTGCCCAGCTCCCCTCAGCAGCAGGGCCAGGGCCCTCCTGCCATGCCTGGTCTCCTCAGAATGCCACCAGCCCCACAGGACCTGCTGGACCCACTGGGGTCCTCAGACATGTGACCCTTGGGGTTCTGTGTGCACTGGAGTTTGAGAAACAGCCTTGTGAAGGGTTCATGGAAAAAAGTTGCAACAGCAGGTCAGAAAGGACTGGGCCTCTTCAGGGGTCCTCAGTGTCCAAGGACAGACACCTTCACAAAGGTTACCACCCAGAGCTCTGCCTCATGTGGGTGCAGGTGTGGTGGACTCAGGGGTCGTGAACAACCTGGCATGTGGTGGGAGGTGCCGGGTCCACGACCCACTCCACTGATGCCACCAGCTGCTGGATCCCACTTCACCTGCAAGCCTGAAAGCAGAACCGCAGCTTCCCTCTGCTCCTGAGCTGCCACAGGCCCCACCCATAGCACACACAGCCCTGCTGGGCCCTTGGGAGCCCCAGGCAAGGAGACAGGGCCAGGTGGGACAAGGGCCTGGAGCCACCAGATCCTCCTCTCATGGGACCTCCTGGTAGGCCCCCAGCCCCTCCAGGCCTCAGCCTCCACAACCCTCCAAGCCCACGGTGCAGCACTGCCCTCCACCATGTCCTGCCTGTCCTTGGCCTGGCCCGGAGCCTGCCCGCTCCTTCCTGTCTGGGGCTGCCTGCTGAATTATTCACCAGCATTACTAGGGCAGGCCCTGCCGGACGAGGCAGGAGCTCTCCTGGCCCACGGCCATCACGGGCTTTTAGTCATCTCTGGCTGGACACCAAGGTGGAGCTAATGGAGCCTCTTCCCTGCAGCCGACCCGCCTCACCCCAGCCCCTTTTACCAGCCCAAACCCTCCCTTCAGCTGCTGGTCCTGGGGCTGGGACTCAGGCATGCAGGCTGTTTTGGTAGTACTGCATGGCATCTGCAAACACAGATGCCACCCATGGTGAGTCATGCCGACGCAAGCCCTGTCCCCTCCCCGGCCACCTGGGACCAAGACTGCTGATGACTTTGCCTTGTTTTCTCCAAAAGTGCTTTCCAGGGGGCCTGGAAAAGGCAGTTGAAGCTCTGCTCTGGGGTATGCGTGTGCATGTATGAGAGGGTGTGTGCTTGGAAGTACATGTGTGCACATGGGTGCTGCATCATGCCTGCAAGTGTGTGCACCTATGTGTGCATGTGAAAGGTACATGTGGGAGTATGTACATTGTGCACGTGTGTCTGTGTGCATGTGTGCACATGATGAGTGTGCATGCAAGTGTGTCACACAGGCAGTATTTTACATCCGACATAGCCTCTGCCACCCTCAGACTCTCCTGTGCACAGGCACACTGACACACACACAAGTAAGTGAAGGCCACATGAGCACAGGCCACATGATGACGACTGGCGAGCTGCAGCCCTGGGTCAGCCTCTCCTCCTGAGCATGGCTCCAGCCTGTCTTCACCTGCCATCTCCTGGCTGGCTCATCCAGGTGCCCCTCCTTGCACTGGGGATTCCCGCAGACCTTGGGGACCAGCTTCTACCAGAAAAGGGGCCACACACGTCCAGGTCTGTGCCAGCCCTGTCTTGCTGGGTCCTGCAGACCCTCAGATGTCAGTGGGCAGCACACAATACCCCAAGTTCAGGCTGGGCTGGAAAAGGAAGCACTGGAGGCTCCCGGTTTGAGGCCCCCAGGATCCTCACCCTGGGAGACAGACATTCCCTGTGGGTGCCATAAGCTGCCTCAGGAGCTGACCCCTCCTAGATGCATCTGGGGCTGGCAAGGAGTCACTGGTGGACATGCTGCTGAGGGGTCTCCAGGCACACTCAGAGCACCCCACAGAGGCTGGCCTGTGTGCTCGGGACCCTGCACCAGAGAGATAGCCTGGCTTCTGGGCCAGCCACACTAGCCCCCGCCCCCCTGCCAAGACTTGGTCTCACCTTGAACAGACATGTCTCAGATCCTGTCTGATCACCAGTGTTTTGTAAAAAGCAACCTGGCTTGGACTTGGACTTTGAAGTCTCCCTCCAGCCTGCGAGTCAGGCTTTCCTTAAACAGCAACCGAGAGGCTCTCATGTCAGGGGATGCCACAGCCTCCCTGCCTCCCAGCCTCCCCGCTGCTGGGCGTCTCCTGAGGGCTGCCCTGGGTGGAGCTCAGGGCCAGAGTGGCCCTTCTGTGTGATGCATGGATGCTCCAGGACCCCCAGGTGCTATTCTGGAGTCTCAGGTCCCTGCCATGTCCCAGCCTGGTTGGCCGTTCAGGCGCTCAGTTCCATGTGGTCAATGCTCCCTGACTCAAGGCCTCTCCCCACCCTTGGCTGGCCCTAGATCATGGAGGCCTCCCTAGGCCAAGCACTCTTAGCTGGTTGATGTCCACTGTCCACACATCTCTCTCCCTGTTTGTGGCCAAGGAACTCAGGCCCATCTGAACACCAGACCTGACCAGCAGTTCCCGAGCCATGCCAGCAGAGGTCCTAGGTTCTGAGGGCCTGGCAGGTGTTTGAATTGCCAGTGCATGGGACTGGGGCCACTTGGTTGCCGTGTGGCGGCCTCACAGATGTGGATGCTGTTCACTGATCCTGGCGCTGAGCAAGTCGCCCAGCCACTGCTGCTGTCAACCCCGCACCACCACCAGGGAGTGGAGCAGTTCCCATAAAAGGCCCCAGAAGATGGATTTGATTTGTTTATTCTTATTGGGAAGCCTAACTCCAAAACCCTGGCAGATTTGTAGGAAATTGGTTATTCATGCCCAAAATGCAGCAGTAAATCCTGCCCCACATAAGTCACCGCCTGGGAAGCCGTCCTTGGGTGACTGGGGCGCTTTCTAACTTGGCAGGCTGCTGGTGTGGAACTCCACCTGCGCCATGATTTACAAGCCCACGTTGAGCCCACCTGCCACCTGGGGTCAGCACCTGGAAACAAGCATGGAACAGGCGCTCAGGGCCAGGGAGCCCCTGTGGCTCTCCTTGGTGCTGGACAAGAGCACCGCTGTGCACCCAGATCCACTCCAAGGCCACCTCGGGCAGGGCCCACATCACCGCCAAGGACACCCTTGGCTGGGCTGTGGAGTGTGTGGACTTTGAAGTCTCCCTCCAGCCTGCGAGTCAGGGTTTCCTTAAACAGCAACTGAAAGGCACCCATCAGGGGATGCTGCCGCCTCCCTGCCTCCCTGCTGCTGGGCATCTCCCAAGGGCGGGCTTGAGGGCTGCCCTGGGTGGAGCTGGGAGCTCACCCCCTGGAACCCCTGCCAAGAGAGTCAGGAGTTGGTGGGTGTCCGCCCCCTTGGGCAGCCCTGAGTGTGCAACCCAGCGGGTCATGGTCCCTGCGGAGCTGAGCCTGACACCCACATGGTCCCTGCTTACAGCTTGCTTTGTGTCCCCTGCCCCGTGGGGTCTCTTCTGTATGCCCTTCAGGTGGGCCCCAGAAGCAGTTCACCCAGGGAAGTATGACTCGCTGGGCCACAGTGTGCGGCCTCTGATCTAGGAGGGGCATAAATAGCCCGGTTGCTCCGGACATTCTCTGGGGATGTTGCGTTTCCAGTATGTTCTACAGTTATCCCTGAGAACTGCCAGCAAGAGGGGGCAGAGCTAGGTCTCCAGGGATCTGTCCTGCAGTGGGGACCTGTCCTGAAGTGGGGTCCTCAGCAGAATTAAGTCCGGATACCTAGTGTGGTTGCTGCTCACCAGCTCACTTGCTGTCACCTCCCTCCCCTCCCTCTCTGGCTGGGTTGCCTCCTGCATAGGCCACATGCCCCAAACTCTCATCCAGGTCTGCTTAGGGGACCCTGAAGGGGGACATCCATGTGGCCCACTCACAGCAGCCTTGGCACCCAGCCTCAGGCCAGTTGTGAAGGTGACATCCCCATGCTCTTCTGGTCCTTGCCACTGCCCTCTGACACTGTGGCCCCTGAGGTGTCACTGGCCATGCCTGCCCTGGGCTGGCCCCTCCATCCTGTGTGAAGATGGCTGACATGGCTCTTTCTGGAGCGTGGCCCCAGGACACGTGGCCCCACCAGATGCTCTGCTGGTCTCCCAGGGTCCCAGCACAGGAGGCCAGCAGAGGCTTGGGTAAAAGAGCCACGGCTCTTGCAAGGGCTCACCAGGAGCCCTTGTTTCCACCAACTCCCACTCCCATCCCCTGGAGTCTGTGCTGCGGGGTCCCTGTGGGCAAGGGCTCCCCAGCAGCTGCCGGTTTGTCAAAGGTGGGCTTGATGTGCCAGGGCTGTCGGCTCCTCCTGGGCCCGGCAGTGTGTAGGCCCCAAGCTGGTGTCCACCCCCATCCTGGGACATAGATCCAAAGTTCTGGACAGGGGTTTGAATTTCCAGAGCCCACAGGGAGTAAATGTGTGTGCTGCCTTCTCCAAGGGTACTGCAGAGCTGCTAGGTACAGGGTGACAAGCTCCCAGACCCCATGAGCTGGTCGCCTCTTGGCCAGGTGTGGTCTTGGTTGAGCTGTGGTCATTGGAGCCTGGTGTTGCTGAGTGACGTGCTGACACTCCAACACGCCGCAATGGGAAAACTGAGGCCCAGGAGGATAAGTGACCTGCCCAAGCTGCACCTGGAAGTGCCAGGCCCAGTCCAGACCCTCCACACCCCCCGCATGTGCCTGGCTGAGCTGCCTGAGGAGCAGCGGCCATGGCAGGCTCTGCAGGAGGCTCCCATGGTAGGGGTCACAGCCACACTGCACCAAAGTCACTCACAACCAGCTCCGATGGGACGGTCTCCTTGTCGCATGAACGGCCAACCACCAGCAGGGTGTATGTGATGTGTCCTCATAGGGTGTGTTGTGTGTGCTGTGCGTGCACTTGTGAGTGTTTGCGTGTGTGCAATTTGAGGGTACATTTGTGGGGTGTGTAGTGTGGTGTGTGTGTTTGTGAGGGGGTTGTGTACATGTGTGTATGTGTGAGTGTGCAATGTGAGGAGGTATGTGTGTCGTGTGCCATGTGTGTGGTATGTGTCGTGTGGTGGGTGTATCTGTGGGTGTGTGTATATTTGTGAGTGTTTATGATTGTTTGAGGGTGTGTGTAGTATGCAGCATGCATTTGTGAGAGTGTGTGTAGTATGCAGTGTTTGTGGGGTGTATCTGTGAGTGTTTATGAGTGCACAGTGTGAGGGGTGTGGGCTTGTGTGTAGTGTGTGATGAGTGTTTGTGGGATGTATGTCATGTGGATATCTATGAGGGATGTACTATTGTGTTGATGAGTGTACAATGTGAAGGGTGTGTGTGTTTGTGTGGTGTGTGTTTGTGGGGTGTGTGTCTTGTGTATATCTGTGAGGGGTGTGTGCACATTTGTGGGTGTGTATGTGATCTGTAGCATGTGTGTGTTTGCTTGTGCTGTGCCACTGGAGGAATGTGTGTGACTTCATGAATATGGCTTGTGTGGGGGTGTGAGGTGTGTTTGTGGGTGTGTGTGTACTGTGGGGATGTCACTCTTATTCCGTGGTCCAGACTTGCCTCACATACCCCCATGTTCCAGAGCTCAGTGAACATGGAGTAAACAGAAGACCCCACAGTGTGGGTGGGCCCCGGCACCACAACTAGGTCTTGAGAGCCAGGACGGAGGTTTCCAGAAGAAGAAAGGATTCTCCTCCAGACAACAGCACAGAAACCTGCCTGGTGTCCAGCCTGCTGCCTCTGGACTTCGGACCCAACCCAGCAGCGTCACTGCAGTATGCCGCCCGCCCACCTACCTCCTAAGGGCCCAGCCCACACTCGTGGGAGCTAGTTCCTCATGATAAATATCTCTCTCTCTAGGCATATTGGATGCATAGATGGATGAATAGAGAGGGAGGGAGGGAGGGAGGGAAGGAGGGAGGAAGGGAGGAAGATGGAGATGGAGAGATAGAGAGATGGAGAAAGGCCCATAGAGATAGGTAATTAGAGGTAGATGGAGAGATGGCTAAAAAGAGAGAAAAAGAGATGATAGATAGAAACAGATATATAGAGAGATAGATAGAGAGAGAGAAAAGCAGATAGAGGTAGATGGATAGATGAATCGAAATAGACGAAAGATAGGAAGGACAGATAGATGGATGGTGGACAGATCACAGATGAACAGACAGCAGATGACTGGGTGACAGGCAATAGACAAATGGGTGATGAACTGATAAAAAGGGAGTAGATAGACAGAGATCTGCAGGCTCTTTTCTCTGGGCCCCTGGCTGACATGGAGACCCAAGGCTGTCTCCAACTTTCCAGAGCTCAGTGTCCCCAGGTCCCTCAGGGCCAGGAAGTTTGTCTTGGATTCAGGGAGGAGACTCCATAGGGCCGGGAGGCGCCCAAGTCATTGCATCTCACTCATCCTCAGAGGCGGGGACACGGATGCTGGGGAGGCCCTGCCTTGTTCAAGGTCACAGCTTAGCCCAGTGAGCAGGCCCCAGGTCCACACAGCCCCCTGTCCAGGCCCGCCAGGTGTCCCCAGAGTCCTACACTTCCCAACCTTCTCTCAGCTCTGCACCCCATGGACTTGTCCTTCAAGGCCCTCTCCTGTTCATCCTTCTGTGAGGAACCTTCAGCGGGAGATGCAGGGCTCCCTCAGCCTGAAAGCTGCAAAAGGTGCAGGCAGGAGCAGGCAGGAGGGGCGGAGGTGGAGAGGATGGGTCCACTATTGAGTCAGCTTTACTGTATCCACTTACTTCCTGCAGGAGGTCTGGGGGCTGATAGCCAGAGCAGGGAGGTGACATCTGGTCTCCCACCCCAAGCCCAAGTTCTTGGGGGAGCATGTTCTGGAACATGTCTGTGGGTCTGTGGAATGCTCACAGATCACATCTATGCTGGCTGCAGGCTCTGGGAGACCCTGACGAGCTCCTGAGCAGCCTTGATGTGGAGCAGACTGGGCTCCAGTGAGAGCTACTGTACCCTTGAGGTTCCCGCTGGGCCTTTGGAGGCTCTAGAACCCAGGTTACTAGAGCACAGTACACAGCCTGATTTCCCACCAGGGTCTGCGCCTCCTCTCCCAAATCTGCTTTCCAAACAGCCTGGATAAAAGCAACCCTCGCAGCCCGCTGACATGCCGACTGCAGAGAAACGTGAGACGAGCCCCAACCCGGCCTCCTCACCCCCAGAACAGCCACCCTGTAGGTCCTCTGGGGCCTCCAATACAGTATCACAGTCAAGCCCGCATGGTGCTGCTCACGCTTTAGAGGGAGCCACCTGCCGCATCCACAGGCGCCTCCCACACACACACCTGCCACAAACTCTGCAGCTGCCACACTGCCCTGCATGGCTGTGCCAACCTCACTCACACGGCCCCCACCATCACTGCAGGAGGGGGCACCATGTCCAGGCAGGGATGGCACGCCGCATGGAGAAGGCAGCTGCCCTGGACGGCAGGGCCACAGCAGTGTGGGTGTCCACAGGTCTCAGGGTCAGGGGCCACACAGAGTTCCCGAGGTCAGCCACCCATCTGGCCCCTGCAAGGAACTGAGCACCCATCGTTCCTCCCCAGAGCCCATGATGACGTCTTTCTATCCCACTTGGTGGAGGTCACTTGCTCAGGGTCACTCAGCAGGGGTGGCAGGGCCAGCACCTCTGCTCCTACCTGCCTCCATGCCTGTCTGAATCCCAGTCCTATCAGCTACTGGGGTCCCTAAACTCACCCCGTTCCACAGCCAACCCACCTGCCATGCCCCCACTCCCAGCAAGGTTGATGCACCCCAAGGGGAGGTGCTGCTTTGAGGCACTGAGTCTCCCACCTGCGGCGCCCATGGTGTGAGTAGGGGTGAGGCTGCCAGGAGGGGATCCACTGGCCTGGATAAACCTGCACCGCTTGCAGTCCTTCCCCAGGGAGGGCAGCCTGGACCTGGCTCTGCACCATCCCTCACTGGTGGGCCTAGCAAATGTGACCCCTCCATGCTGATGGCACCTGCTCAGGGCCTGGCTTCCTGGAAACTCTGCCAAGGCTGAACTGAGAGTAGCCCCAGGGAAAAGCCACTCTTCCCTAAGTGAGCTGAGTCCTCAGGGAGCCTACTTCTCCAGAACTTCAGTCATGGCACAAAGACTGGAGGCCTCGAGTAGCCCAGGGACCTTGCTGAGATGCCCAGGATATGCTTTCTGGGGGCGAGAGGCCTCATCCTTGGGTGAGTTGCCAGAACAGAATAAAAGCACATTCCAAGGGCTTTTGTTCTTCATGCTCAGCTCAGGTCCAAGTCACACCGTCCCAGAGGAGCCCTGAAGGTCGAGGACATGGGGTGTGCAGGTAGATGGGGGCCTGAGTGTGCCAAAGAGTGCTGGGGGAAGGGCCTGCAGGTGCCCAGTCAGTGGCAGGCTCCAGAGACTCAGGAGAAAGAAACATCTAGAAGCCCTCATTACACAGGGAGAAAGAGAGAGATGGAGACAGAGATGAGAGAGACAGAGACATAGAGAGAGAGAGAGAGAGAGAGAGATAGAGAGACAGAGAGAGGCAAAAACAGAGAGAGACAAAGACAAAGAGAGGCAGAAACACAGAGACAGAGAGAAGCAGAAACAGAGAGAGACAGAGAGATGGAGACAGAGATGGGAGAGAGAGACAGAGGCAGAGAGACAAAGGCAGAGAGAGACAGAGGCAGAGAGACAGAGGGATAGAGACAGAGGCAGAGAGTCAGAGACAGAGAGAAAAAGAGAGATGGAGAGAGACAGAGACAGAGGAGACAGAGATGAAGAGAGAAACAGAGACAGAGAGATAGAAAGACATAGGCAGACAGAGGCAGAAAGAGACAGAGAGAGACAGAGATGGAGACAGACCAGAGACAGGGACAGAGAGACAAAGACAGACATAGAGAGACATACACAAAAAGATAAAGAGAGACAGAGATACAGAGTCAGAGACAGACAGAAAAAGACAGAGATAGAGATACACATAGGGAGAGAGAGAGCCAGAGACAGAAAAAGACAGAGAGAAACAAAGACACATAGAGAGGTAGTGAGACAGAGAGGGACAAGGACAGGGAGCAGGAGGAAGGGGACGGGAAGAGAGCTGGGTTGCAGGAGTAGTGCTGGAGGGGGCATCTGGCCACTCCATTGCCAGGGTACCTGGTGGCCAGGTGCTCTGCCTCTGGAATTTTCTGCCTACATTTGAAGCCCAGTTTAGCTGTTTCCTGCTTATGTGACATTGGGAGCCATGTGACCTGCCTGAGTCTCTATTTCCTGCTCTGTAAAGTGGGGCTGATACCAATGACCTGCACAGAAAGGTCACCATGGATGGGATGCCACATGTGGGAGACTCTGGGCCATGGAACCATGATGCTTGCTGTCCCCCAGGAACCCCCTTCTGCTGTGTTGTCATGGCAGGAGGGGCTGAGGATGGGTTGCCACCATGGGGTTCTTGGCCGATTTGTCTGAAGCTCACCTCTGGACTCCAACCTCCAGTCCCTGTGGGGACTCCTTGGGACTGACCCACACCTGTCACCAAGAGGCACTCCAGAGACCCTACAGAGCTGGATTGGGGGAGATGTTTCCCGGTTCTCAGAAATATGAATCCTCCTCAACCTGAGAGCAGAGGCCCCACTGACTCCCATGGACTTGAAATACCTCTGGTCAACGGTGGGCCTGAGGCCTCCCAGGTGTGGAACCCTTGAGCCCAAGAGGCCTCAGCTGCTGCCCAGGCCGGGGTGGAGGCAATGCTTGGCATCACAGCCATTTCTAGAATTTATCCCAGCACTTTCCAAGGAAAGAAATGAGCAAACCCTTGGGGCAACAATAGCCACTCCTCCCAGGGGCGCTTCTACTCACCTGCTCTGAGTTCTCGGCAGGTGATAGGATGACTGTGCCCACCCTCAGACGACAAAGCCCATAGCCTCTGAGAGGCTCACATCCCTGCTCTGAGCCACCCCCATCAGCAGCACAGAGTTGTCCAGTGCCCTGACACCACGGGTCACCTCTGCAGACTGATGCCTGACTGTCCTGTGGCCTCAGATTACTTCCTGGACACACATGGTGAGGACCTGTGTTGTGATGCCACATGCATCACCCTGGGCCTGATGAACCTGGCACTGGCCCCAGCCTGGTTGCCCCTTGCCACCCATGGGTGCATTGCCTGCCCACCCTGAGTGGCCCCTTCCTTGAAGAAGGGTTCCTTGGTGAAGATAGGACAATGCTGCTTCCCAGGAGGATGTAGCCACACTGGTAATTATTAGCATGTCATTATCAATTATTAACATAGCAATACAATTAATACAACACTGCATTAATACTTCATGTCGAGCCCCAGGCTGCAGAGGGCATCTTGAAGGTTTGGCAGCCATGTTCAGACCAGGGAGCCCGAGTGGCTGCAGTCTCTGGGTGGACATCTGCGTTCCCAGATGTGCCCGGGATCCACTGGCAAGTGAGCACTTCTGTTAGTCATGGAGGCTCGTGACATCTGTTATCATCTGGCCAGAGGCTCAGTTTCGTGGACTCGGGGACACAGGAGAACAACCTGCCTGACCTCTGGCCTGAGTTGGGATTCCAGGAAGCCTGCAGTGTTGAGGTGGACCCAAGGGCGTCCCCGCACCACTTCTGTCCTGTCACCAGCTCAGGGCTCACCCAGAAGCCGGGAGAGTGTGCCAGGGAGCTGTCCACAAGCTGGTCCTGACCGCTCAGCTGCTGCCTGCCTGCAGCTGTTGAGTAGAAATGCTGTACCCATAGTTGGGCGAATGGGGCTGTGTCTCCGGGGATGTTACTACTGCTGAGAAAGTAAGTGACATACCCAGGGTCACTGGGCCTGGCCCAGTCTCTTCCCAAGCCAAGGGCCCCTTTGCGCAGGGTGGGAGGGGCATCCCATTGGGGATGATGACAGCTGGCATATCAATGAAGCTGCCGCTTCTGTTACTGTGCGGTTGTTATGGCAGACAGGATTGATCAGAAATTATACCACATTAAAAGCTGACATGACCTTTATTGAGAGTAGCCAGACGACCAGGATTGGGCTGACAGGAGGTGCTGGGGGAGACACTGAGCAGGTCTGAGGACCTGTAAGGTGAGGCAGGTCCAGGTCTCTAAGCCACAGGGAGAAAGAGACAATGGCCCCAGGCGCATACAGGAGACCGTGACCACTTTTCCAGTTGTAGGAGGACAATGCCCCTGAGGCATCCCCAGGGGAGGATCCTCAAGACCCCAGTTCCCAGACTCCCCACCCACGATACCCCACACCAGGCTGGGTGCGACAGCGGCCAGCCTCTGCCCAGGTCACATGCCTGGGTGACGAGTATTGATCCCTGACAACTGCATGGACCTGCTTGACTCTCCCGTGAGGAGGTGAGTACACACTTGGGGTCACCAAGGACTTCCCCAAGGCCCCACAACAGGTCTGTGCTGAGCCCCAGTGCACATGGCCCCCATTAAGGGCGTGGCAGGGGGCTCAGCGCCGTCCCAGACTCTCGGGCTATCTTCCACACACACCAGGAAAGGCCGTCTCCACATTAGACCAGCTTCCAGGAAGAGCCCAATCAGGTGCAGCTGCCACCTGCTGGGCCCCATCAGCCCCCGGCAGCTCTCACCTCCCATACTGGAGCCATGATAGACAGAGTCCCACCTGCACCTGTGGAGTGAGCGAGGGCAGTGACAGAGCCCTGAAGCCTGAGCTCATCCCGGGTCCGGGCTCCGCCTGGGCAATCCCTCAACAGACGGCACTCACTGTCCATGTCCGGTGGCAAATAGTGAATGAGGACACAGAGAATGCATCCTTGGGCATGTCCTCTGGGTTTTGTTCCAGGGATTAAAGCAAGGCTCCAGGGGCTACTGGGCTTTGCCACCAGTGCCACGGCTACCTATCCCCAGGCTGTTGCTCTGCTCCCCGGAGGATGCCGCTACAGCCGTCAGAGGATGGTGTTCCTTCATGTGCAGGCATGTGAAAGACACCAAAGCCAACGATGAGGAGTTTCTAGAAACCACAACTCGGCTCATTCGTTTGGTCGCTGATTTGGAACTTTTATGCTTGACGGGGCACTTAGCAAAAAGGAAGGAGCCACATGTACACTGTCACCAGCAGAGCCACTCTGCAGCATCACCAGCCTTGCACTCAGAGGTGCACCTGATCTAAGAGTGATGCTGTCCATGTGCTGGTGTGGAAGAAGCCAGACTCCCCACCCAGAGGGTCCCTCATGAGTGGGTGTGGCCCACCCTGCCCCCGGCCTGTCTGTGGGGAGGGATGAGTGTGGCCGGTCCTGTGGGTGACTCCACGAGCCCCATTATGGAAACAGCATTTCTAGGAAATCACATCTGTTGTTCACCAACCTCCCCAAGTCTGAATTGGCACTCGGTACCTGGCTGTCTCCCGATGGTTTACGGTGAAGCCTGTGAGTGGGAGGGAGACATACCCACCCAGGTGTGGGCGCTTCACGGGCCCATCCCATGCTTCTACCCACCTCTTTGGGAAGAGCCAGGTGGCCACATACCTGCCCCACGTCACACCTGGGGTCAGTCTCCACTGAGTGCACTGTGTCCTTTCAGGGTCTCTCTCACTGCACATGCAACACCATCCTGGGAAACGTATGAAAAACTACTATGCAGAAGTCAGATCATAGCCAGAAGTCTACCCTTGCAGAAGTCAGACCACAACACGTGTGAAAACCTGCTATGCAGAGGTCAGACCACGGCTCCCACCAACACAAAACACAATACCGTCAGAAGATAGACCACAGAAGATAGGTGTGAACCTAGCTTGGCTTCAGTACCAAGGAGAACAGTGAGTCGTGGCTGCTGTCAGGACCCACCACCTTTAGCAACAAAATCCCACTTCTCAGCCAAGAGCTGAGTTCTCCCAGAGAAGCCCCGCTGGGGCATGCTGCTTGCCCAGCCCCTGTGGGCAGCCTCAGCCACATCTGTCCTGGTCTCACTTGTGTGAGGTCTACAAAACTCTGCTTCTTGTTGCTAGTGTAGCAGTCACACAGTTCTGTTTTTACTATTTTTAGAAATAAAGTAAGGTCAAAGCCCAGTAGAGCAATCCACCACCCACTGCAGTACCAGGATGGCCCACAGGTGTCAGGTGGCACCCAGTGGCACTGGCAACTCACAGGTACCCAAAGCCACTGCTGGTGTTGGACAGCTTCTGTTCTGCCTGCCCTGTGTCCCTCCTTTTGGTAACAGGCCCCTGATGTTTCTCTGGAGAACCCAGGTGGTTCTGATGGGTGGCCTCTCCCCACCTCAAGCAGGCACGCAACCAAGACCTGGCCAGTAATGTCCACCCTGGGACCCGTGCTGGGTTTCTTAAAGTGAATATTCTCTCACACCTCTCTCCTGTCTCTGTGTGTGTGTGTGTCTCTCCCTCTCCCTCTCCCTTTCTCTGTCTCTCTCCTCCATCTCTGTCTGTGAGTCTCTTCCCCTCTGTCTCTGTCCCTCTTTCTCTGTCTCTCACTCCATCTTTCTCTGTCTCTGTGTGTGTCTCTTTTCCTCCCTCTCTCTGTCTTTCTCCATTTCTCTCTCTCTCTGTCTCTCTGTGTATGTGTTTTTCTCTCCCTCCTCTCTCTCTCTCTCCCTTTCTCCCTGTGTGTGTGTGTGTGTGTATGTCTCTGCCTTCCTCTCTCTATCTCTGTGTATGTATCTCTCGCTCCTTCCCTCTGAGTGATGTAAAGTTCCAGATCATGAGTGTGACAGTCGTGACATGGGTCATGGATGTATACGTTTTTAAAACTCCGCAAACTGCACACTTATACAATGTGCCTTGTGTTACATGTGAATTATACAACAACCAGGATGACTTTATGAGAACACAGAAGACTTGGGAGCCAACCTAATGAGATGCCCCCAGCCGAGAATGGGCAATCTGAGCTCCAGAAACGACCATTGCAACGATGGAGACTTGCCATCTGCTTAAACCCCTAAGCTCATCATATACAGAATTTTTCCAATTGAAAGCAGTTGCTGTTGATGAACCAAACAGGTTATAATCCAGGTGGACATCTCAGGTCATCCTTCTGAGAAGTCTGCTAACCTGACCTTCCCACTGCCAGCACCACCTTCACAAGACAGGTCCTTTCCTCTGTTCCACCTGGCAGAGGAGAGGGTGCCAAGGCCCACAGGAGGTCACCTGCTCCTCGGATGCGTTCTCCTATAGTGTAGACCTCTGGGGATGACATCACATTTACCGCAAGATCCAGCAGCCAGTCTCTGCCCAGGCAGTTGCTTCCTACAGACGTGAGCTTGTGTGAGGGAATGTGCACATATGACTTTGTGTGGGTTCATGCATGTGCATGTGGTCACATGTGTTCATGTATGTGTACATGTGAGTGCATTGTGCACATGTGAGTGTGTGCATGTGTGCATTTGTGTGGGTGTGCTGTGTGCACATGTGAAGTCATATGTGCTTTGCACATATGTGCCTATGTGCCTGCATTGTGAAAATGTGCAGGTTCATGTGTGTGCAAGTGTGTAGGTGTCCATTGTGTGTGTACACATATATCTGTGTGTCTGTGTGTGCATTGTGCATATGTGAGAATGTGTACATGTGCATTGCATATGTGTATGTGAGGAAGTGTGTGCCTCTGTGAGTGTCAGAGCCTGTGTGTATACTGTGCTTGTGCAGGTGAGTCTGTGTATGTCATGTGCATGTACAGGTGTGCATTTCCTCAGCTGCAAGCCTGGGAATTGGGACAAAGCTGGAGGAGCAGTGGTAACAGGAGCAGCACATGAGGATGCGACTGGTATGTGCGAGGACCATCATCATTTGAAGCCTCTGACTGGAGGAACCCCCAGGGCAGATGGCACATCTTTGTGGGATGAGCCTAGCAGCCACAGGTCCTGGTGCCTGGGCACTGGCACTGCTGGAGACCTTGGTTGTGGGTCCTACCCAGGGAGACCTCACCAGCACCGCCTGCCCCATGCTAGGGAGGACAGGTCGAGTGTCTCATCACGTCCTTCATGCCAAAGGTCTTGTGTCATCAAATAAAGTTTCCTTCAAACGAGCAAGTTCCTTTTCTTTATTAAAATGTGAGTAGCAGATAGTTAAGGGGCTGACCTTCAGGAAAGAGACCCTCAGGGCAGAGACCAGGACACAATTTCCATCCTGGAGCTGGCCCACCCCGGGCAGCTGGGATCCCAGCATCAGAAGTAGGCAGGGTGGGGTCTCTATCTTGGCTCCGGACCCAGGATGACACCACACCCACCCAAGTTGTCCACAGGCCCTGGGGAGGGTGGAGGCCATGCCTACCGGAAGGAGCAGAAGCAGGAATTCCAAGTCCTTGGTTGGACACGGGGTGTTTTCCTTCTCCTCCAAGAGTTTCCGAGGCTTCTGGGGTCACAGGTAGCCCCTGAGACTTGGGCAGCCATGTCGCCCATTCTGCTGGTATGCTGCCTCCTGCAGTATTCTCACCCATTGCGCCTCTCCTGCTTCCTCCACAAGGACACCTGCTTCCTCCACAAGGACATCCCCAGCCAGGCATGCAGGGAGCAAGACTGGACCCCGACAAGAGACTACTGCCCAGTATACAGTTCCCACGTGCCACAGGTTGCATCCCTGAGTCACCTGGGAATGCCAGACAGCAGAGCCGAGGAGGGACAGGGCACTGGAGAACACTAGTCAACAGGACCAAGGAGGGACAGGGCACTGGGGACACCAGTCAGCAGGGCCAAGAAGGGACAGGGCACTGGGGCAGGAGATGGGCAGGCCCCAAGCGAGCTGCCAAGGAGAGGGAAGCAGGATCCCTGCAGAGGCAGAGGGGCCAAGGGAGGCAGGGCTGGGGGCCACCAGGTGCAGCAGAAAGCCTCAGGGGAGCTCCCAGGAGCTGGGAGTCACCAACTCTCAGGACTTAGGTTGAGGTCCCCTTGCTTGCTGCAAAGGGCCAGTCAAGACAAGGAGGATACCAGGGAAGGCGGCTTCATTAATCATGAGTGACTTCAGCCAGAGAGATGGGAGTCCAACTTCAAATCTGTCCCCCTTCCCCACTGAGGTTAAGGGCTATGGAGCCAGGAAGGAAACCAGTAGGGACAAGGAAGAGGGCTCAGTCACTGGGCAGCAGGTGGCAGCATAAGAGGTCCAGCTCTCACTGCAACCAATGCAGGAAGACAGGAGTTGAAGAGCTGGGAGGTGAGGGGGCGCAGTCACCAGGCAGCAGGTGTGAGCAAGTCTCCCGTTTCAGTTCCAGGAAGCTGGGCTTGTGTCTGCAGGGAGGCTGGTGTCTGCAGGGAGGCAGCTCAGGTCTTCATCCTCATCCTAAGTTCTTGGGAAAGTCAGGATGCTTTTGGTGAGGCCAGAGGACCCCATATGCATCGGGACCAGAGCTCAGCCAGCAGCATTTGGGGCGGCAGTGAAGTCACTTGTGCTGGTCGTGGGTGGTGGGTTGGTGCCTCCTGGACCCCCGGACCAAGGCAGAAAGCAAAAAAGCCTGCTCCTACCACAGGAAGGCTCCCAGCTGAAGAGGCATTCTCACAGCCTTGTGGAGAGGGAAGAGACCTGCCAGGAAAAACTGGGAGAAAGCGCCTAGCCCCACGGGCCCTGGGGGGTGAGGGTCCTCTGCTTTTCCTTTGCTCCTGTAGTCAGCAAGATTTCCCTTTGGAACAGGCGAGGCACACATGGAGACCTGCCCACACACCTCCAACCTCCACATTTGGGACACTGCAGACATAAGCTTAGGGGAGGGGGAGCATCCACTGGCCCACAGAGGCCCACAGGGACCCTCGAGGGCAATGGCTGTGGGAGCACAGAGGAGAGAGGTCTACAGTTGCAGGACCTGGGGCTTCTGGGAGGTGTCCCCTGGAGGAGGGGGACTGAGGGGAAGGGAGCATGAGCAAGGGGCACACAGGGTAGGAGGTGTCCAGAAGCACAGGGTACTAGGGGCTGGCAGGCTTGGGAGCTAGGTCAGCACGGTTTGTTCACAGAACTCACCACACACGCGGCAGAGATCAGGTTCCCAGGCCTCTGCCCCGGAGGGTCTAACTCAAGCAGGGATAGGGTCTGGAATCTGCATTCTTTTTTTTAGAAAGCAGGATTTATTGAGAGGTCAGAAAAGCTTCAGTGCGAAGGGTTGCCCTGGAATCTGCATTCTAATGAGATCCTGGGACCCAAGACCCAGGGCATAAGGGCACAGTTCAGCTGCACTGTCACAGGACTGTCACCTTGCATCTGGAGGGGACAGACACCACCCAGGCACCAGATGCTCAGACCTCATCTTGGTCACCAAGCCTGCCATGTTCACGGCTCCGTCCAGCCCACATCCCCACACTGGGAAGCACAAGCCCCCTCCTCACCGGGCCCTTTCTCCTGCCCCCCTCAAGATGCTCATGTCCCCCACACAGCTGTAGGCACCAAAGGCAATGGCCCAGGAGGGTCCCAAACTCAGCCCAGCCAAGTGCAGCCCAGGGCGGCTTATTCCTGCACAAAAGACACAGCCTTGGGCCACAACTCGCATCCCATCCACCTGGCTATGTGAAGCTGGTGAGCTCCTCACCCTCTCTGATAACCAGGCTCTCAGTGCAGGCCCACCTGACCAGACACCAGTGTGCACGCCGACCCTGGGGTTGCAGGAATCTGGGCTGTGGTCCCTGGAGTAAGCCTGGGTCCCATCCCTGACTCCACTCCCAGACTCCAGGAGGTGGCCCTAGCCAGCGGGGCCCCTGTTCCCACAGGGCACCTGCTCCAGAGATGACCACCTGCTGGGACCAAGTCCGTCCAGCCTGAGCTTGGGGTGAGTGGAGAGACACCCAATCATAGAGGCCCCGCCCCACCACAGAGGCCCCTCCTCATTTCCTTGTCCATCTGTGGGCGGGCTCCCCATACCCATTCCCATCATGAATGCTGAGGGGAGGGATGTACTGCGGGCAGGAGGTTTCCCTGGAGGCCTCCATCCGCCCCTTCAGCCAACAGCTCTTGGGGCACTTACTGTATACCCGGCTCTGAGCACTCACTGTGTACCTGGCTCTGAGCACTTGCTGTGTCCCTGGCTCTGAGCACCCTGTGGATTATTTATCCTCTTAATCCAGCCTAGAGGTGGCAGCTGTGCCCTTGGGCTGAACCCCACCTACCACCTGTTTCTGTGTGCCCAGACACTAAGAATAGTGTTCACATTTTTTAATAAGTGGGAGGAAAATATTGAAAGATTTGTAGCCGTGAAAATCCCACAGAATTCAAAGCCCTGTAGGGTGTTTCCAGAACCCCCGGACTATTGTCTTGTGTTGCCTATGGGTGCTTACTGGGCACAGCTGGTGGCCTGTTGCCCACTGCCTGTCCCCTGCCGCCTGCCCATCCCGCAGGGCCTTCCAGGCTAGCATTCTTGCTAATCCCCGTCACATCTGGGCACCTTGTGACCACAAGTGTGGGGTGGTTAAAGTGGACATGGCCGCCGTGGAGATGGCCAGGCCTGCACAGTGGCCTTGCTGGGGACCCCACAGAGACAGGGTGTGTGGGCCAGGAACTGGCATCGTCCCCACACAGTGACCCTGGACTCGAGTCCGTGTATGGATGGGCACAGGAGACAATCTCAGCCTCCTCTTGTCCTTTAACTACAGGGGAGAACAGAGGCCAAGGACAGGGACCTCAACACTGGGCCAGCTGGGGACAGAGCCTGGCCTGGGCCCAGGGCTGCTTTCATCCTAGGCTTCCCTCCGGGTCTGAACCCTGCCAGTGCCCTGAGGCCCTGCCTGCGGAGCAGGATGCCCTGGCCTTGCCATCACCATTGGCAGGTGTCAGCAGGAGACAAATGGGTTGCCAGGGCATGGGTGAGGAGGGTCCAGGCGGGCAGAGCAGGTCAGAGTGAGCTGGTGTCCCCATTCACGCCAGTGTGCTGTCGGACATGAGCCACAGGCTCACACTGGAAGGGACCTGTGGTTTCACTTCCCTGGCAACACCAGTCCCTGTTCTTGGCAAACATTTGCACAAAAGTCTCCCAGAAGTATGGGTGTGGATGCCTCACCCAGGTGACACATTTCACACAAGACAGGGAACTGCTCCACCCCAGCCCTTGCAGGGGGGTGGAGAAGGCTGAGCTTCCCCCTCCCCACCCTCCCCCTTCCCCTACCAGCTCCCAATAAATGGGTCTCCAAAGTCTTCCCTCCAGGAGAGAACCAATCTCCCCCATGGACCCATGTCACCTGCACTGAACCCCACGGGGAACAGTGCACCAAATGGCTCAGAGTTGGTGGGTTTGGGGTAAACCAGAAAGTTGTCAACTAAGGGACAGCCCTGCACAGGCTGCTTGCTGCCCGCTGGGAAGGGGCTCAGGGACAGAAGTCCCCAGAGGCTCCAGGGAGCCAGCTCCTCCCTAGGACCCCAGAGGGGCTGCTGTCCTTCCCTTCACTCCCAGATGCGTGAATGGGGCCGAGAGCATGACCCACCCACGAGGCCATGAGACCCATCAGGAGCAGAACTCAGCAGAGCCACACACTTGAGTCCCAGGTCCTCCGACCCTCCTGGTGCCTAAGGAGGGGGGCACCTGCCCTGCCCCCAGCCTCAGGGTGAGCCCTGCGGCCTCCAGCCTCTTGGCCACTCCCACTGTTGGGAACACTGCATGAAGAGGAAGGTTCACACCACCCTGGGGTTAGATGCCCCCTCCCCCCACAAACGAGAGTCTCCAAGGACAGGTGGGAGTAAGGAGTGTGCCCTGAGCCCACACCCCAGGGCTGGAGGAGGCATGTCTGGGGCCTGTCCTCTGTGCGGTTGGGAGGGAGGAGTATCTGCCCCCCCATTCACTTCTCCCCTCTACCCACCCTCCCAGGCTTCTGACTCCAGGCCTCGTCTACCCTGGGGTTGACACTGGTCTCTGTCTCTTCCTCTCTGGGGGGACGTTGGGGCCCTTCCTGGCAGGTCCTGGAGTCCTGTTCCAGGCAGGTGGGCTGCCCTGCAGGAGCAGAAGTGGCCCACCGACTTTAGGTCTGCTGGTCTTCAGCCCCTCCTGGCCTCCCTGAGCCAGGGCCCACCCAGGAAGGAGTATGTTGGGGGGTCTCTCTTGCCGATTCTGTCGTGGCCGCCCAACCTGGGGCCTGCCCTGAGAATCTCCACTCCCTGCAGACATGGTCGTGCCTGAGCTCCCTGAGCATGGGTGGGCAGGGTCCTGTTCAGTGGTCCCTCATAGGGGTCTCCCTGCCAGCACTATACCCCAAAATGTCATCTGGAGAAAAGTCCCACTAGGTGCGACCCCACCGGGTTCCAACCCCACTGGCCCTGATGACTCATCCTGCCCCAACCTCACCAAACCTGACCCCACCGGCCCTGACGGTATATGCCCTGGCCCCACCAGGCCCAACCCACCAGGCTTAACCCAACCAGGCTCCTACCCTACCTGCCCCAACCCCACCTGTCCCAACCCCACCAGGCTTAACCTCACCAGGCCCTAACCCCATCAGGGCTGACTCCAGGACACGTTTTCAAGCAGAGCTCTAGTATGAAAAATGAACATTTATTTTAATGGTTCTCAGCAAGGAAGATGGGGTGGGAGCAGCCGCAGTTCTGCCAGCACCGCGACCCACAGTCAGGGACATCCCGGCTCCTCAGTGACCGGTCTACACTGGGATCACGGGAAGGGTCTCGAGTTCCGTTTCGAGGTCGTCCAAGGCCCGGGCCAGGCTCGGGGCTGTGATGACGTGGAGCTGACTGTGGCCCTGCTGGCCTCTCCCCTGGCCTTCCGCCAGGTTCTCGCCGTGGCAGCTGAGTCCTCCCGCTGGGTCCTCCCGCTGGGCACGGTGCGATCAATGCACAGCTACAGCTGGTTGAAGGGGACCAAATCCATTGAACAGTTGATTTGGTTCCATTTTACCAGCTTTAGCAAAGCATTCGGTCCCAGGTCCAAGGAGGCAGCAACGTCAACGAGGAAGCTGGGCCACAGGCCGGCGTCCGGAAATAGGTGGGCCGTGGTCAGGTCTCAGCCCTTTGCCCTGCTTCCCTGAGACCCCCACCCCCCGCTGAGGCACCACAAGGATCTTTGAGGACTGGTGGGAATGACCACATACACTCCGAACACACATGCACCCAGACACGCACGGGCACACACACATCCAGACACACACGGGCACATGTGCACCCAAACACAGAAGGGCACACATGCACCCAGACACACATGGGCACACACACCCAGACACACACAGGCACATGGACACCCAGACATGAATGGGCATGCGCACCACACACACACACACACACACACACACATGGGAACACAGGCACCCAGACATACACAGGCACTAAGACACACATGGGCGGGCACACACACACACCAAGACATGAACGGGAACACATTCGAACAGACATGCAGGGGCACACACACACCCAGACATGAATGGGCACACTCACAACCAGACACACACAGGCACACTGGTACCCAGAGATGCGCAAGCACACATGCACACAGACACGCATAGGCACACATGCACCCAGACACACAGGGCACACATACACCCAGACATGAATGGGCACACACACATCCAGACATACACAGGCACATGCACACCCAGACACGCATGGGCACACAAGCACCCAACACAGATGGGCACACACACACACAGACACACACGGGCACATTCATATCCAGACACACACAGGCACAAACACACCCAGACAGGCACACACACACCCAGACACGAATGGGCACACATGAACCTGAACATGCATGGGCACACATGCGCCCAAACATGGATGGGCATACACACACACACACACACACACACAGGAACACAGACACCCAGACATGCACAGGCACCTAGACACACATGGGCACACACACATAGAGACACATGGGAACACAGATACCCAGACACACATGGGCACACACACAGACATGCACGGAAACACATGCATGCAGACATGCATGGGCACACATACACCAAGGCACAAATGAGTACACTTGTACCCAGGCACACATGCACCCAGACATGCACAGGCACACTCACACCCAGACACACATGGGCACACACGCACCCAGACATGCAAAGGTACACTTGTAGCCAGACACACGGGTGTACACACACCCAGACATACATGGGCATGCATACATCAGCTCACACTCACGATGCCCTCACTCTCCTAGAACTCTCCTCCAAATATTTGGGGAGGGTCAAGGACGCCAGGCGACCTCCAGACCCTGGGGTTGACACCCGCTGCCTCTTGCCTCTCGCCCACTCCTGATCCATGGACATGCCCAGTTTGGGGACAGGGGACATCCTATGGACATGGACATCCCTTGAGGAGCACAGGTCATCCTGGCAGCATGGGTGACCTTCATCCTCACTGGGTGGCAAAGTGGGGGCTCATGCTTGGGCTGGTTCTCTGGTCTCTCTGTCCCCCTCCTCCTGCTGCAGGGACAGATGTGGGCCCCTCTGGCCATGGGGTTGGTCAGCCCAGCGCCACACCTACCCTCCAGGACCCCAGGATGGTGCAGCGGACAAACCCCCAGTCTCTGTCACTCCTACCCCAATGTAGAATTCAATGTCTGCAGCACCTTCCCTGACTGTCCCACCACCTACCCCCTCCATCCAGAAAGATTTGCACTGAGCCAAATGGCCGCCTCCAGGAAATCCACCTGGAACCACAAGGGCTGGGCCAGCCTCTCAGCCTTGTATCTCACGATGAGGACAGAGAGGTGTCTAGGCCACCATCCTCGCACTCTGTAAAACTTCTCCCCTCATTATTCCGGAAGCCCAGAGGGTACAGGGCCGACCCCAAGGTCCCAGAGTCAGTCCTGCCATGAGGGCAGCATGAAGACCTCACAGCCCGCTAATCACCACTGTCAATATCCCTAATGGAGCGGAAGATGTGACAAGCAGTGGAATTAGTTCACATCAAATCTAGCACAGAGCCCTCGACCACCATGGCAGGACCAGGAAGGACACCGTGGATGCTGTTACCCTCAGATGTGTCACTCCCAAATCTGGCCTCAGGGCAGCACCCACACGCCCAGCACTGACTCGGGGCAGCCCCATCTTAGTGCACCCATCCACTCCCTGACTATCACGTCAGGCTGGGGACTCGCCAGGGGACTGGCCACGCCAGTGAGCATCGTGGACAGCTTGGGCATTTCACCCACCGGACTCCAGAGCACCTGGACAGGCTGCAAAACCCACCAGGGTGTGGCCACATATGGCCTTGGACGAGGTGTTGACTTGCTGATGACTTCAGTGGAGTGCTGTAAACAGCGAGCACACAGAGACCCCAGGCACCAGGTCGGCCCTGAGTGCTGAGGCTGGCATCTCCTCCCGGGCACCCACCAGCGGGTAGAGGCCCCAGGGCACCAGCAGTGGGTTGCCAGCCTCTCACGTCTCCCACCCCATGTCTAGGTGTGGTTCCCAGTCACTGTTTGTCAAGGGACTGATCGATACCCTTGCTTGCAAAAGTGAAGGATGGACCCCACAGACCCTGGTGCCTTCCTGAGTCTGTGTTTGGTGGATATTCTGAGATATCCTGCAACCCCTTCCCTGCATCCTGGGGTCTCACTCAGCCCCCTGAGGCTCCCAAACCTTGTATTTCTTGTTTCTCTTTTAAAAAGGCCAAAAAGCTGACATTCACGAGACCCAGACTCTCACAATGGCCCAAATGCCAGTTGGAGCTCGTCCCCACCCCAGGACCCCAACCTCAGGCTGCGGCGCCTGTGCTCCCCCCACACTCATGCCATGCCACAGCCCCGAGTAATCCTCCTCCTGCCTTCCAGGCCGTTGAGTCCCTTCCAGCCCCTCGCCATATCACCCACCCACCTGCCTGGGTCCTTGGAGCTTTGGGGCAGGGAGAGAGCAGCCTTGCCAGGCCCGCCTGAGCCAGCTCCCTCCACAGTCTCTATGTCCAGGTAACGCCTGCCTTCCCTGCCAGGAGGTCACACACCAGGGAGGGGCTCTTGGCTGCCCCCCTTCATGAACTAGGCGTGGTGCCAAGCCTCGAGGGGAGGCGGCCCAAGCATTTCTGGTGAATTCACCATTTGCCAGGACAGCAGACCAGATTGGGGTCTGGGCGCAGACTACCTGGGAAACTCACCCTGGCTACTTCTCTTCACCGGGTGCTAAAGGAAGCAAGGCTGCAGCCCCTACCACGTGTGCATTTTACAAACCACACAATTAAATAGGTTTTAAAACATCTGCTGATGGAGTCACCCCGCCAGGGAAGTACACTCAGCATTTTCAGGCAGCCACTGATACTAGACGCTGAAAACAGCAGCCCCGTTAAAATCAATAGAAAATTAGAGGCTATGAAAATGCAATATGTGTCCAATTAGTTATAATTGGAGCAAACAGTGACGGGGATACAGACCCAGGCAAGGAGTGTGCGCTGGCCCCATCAGCTGCTGAGGCTCTGGGCCTCCGGGAGGCCTGACCGGATGACAACACTTGGGGAGCAGGAGGCTCCCAGGCCAGGGCCACCTGCCACCCCATCCAGGAAGCCCACCCGCATTTGATAGGAGCTCCCAGTCCCCATGCTGCCCCTGGAGAGAAAGGAGATGATGGAAGCCAGGAGCCACCCCTAAACTGGGTACACACTCGCTGGGACCCGCCCCCAGCTGTCCCTGGTTAGACCTGCGGCGGAACAGAGAGTGACCTTGGGCACCGCATACCAAGCTGGGGGTCCCGGACGAATTCCTCGGCCTTTCTGGGCCTTAGTTTCTCCACGTGGGAAGTGCGGGTGGCAATCGTGGATTTGGTGACAGGTGTGTGAGCATCAGCCCCATGCGGCCCTGTCCTAGTTTGGTGGGAGGGCTCCTGGTCACCTGTCCCTCAAGGGACACAGGGGCCACGCCTCACCTATCCTGCATCCACAACCTCGGCCTGGGACCTCGGGGGATGGCTGCCACTCTGGGCAGAAGCCACACTGGCATCCCAAGGGGGAGGCATCATATGCCCCAGCACAGTGGACAATACGGTCAGCGTCCTTCATAAAGATATGGCACTGGACAGCTATTCAAGGACAAGCAGTACCCAATTACTGCCCGGGAGTCCACAGAGCATACCCCAGGGCTCCCCAACAGCCACTACAGAGACCCAGGGACAGAGGCGAGGCGGTCCCCTCCCCTCCAGCCCCAGTCGTACCCCACAGGTGGGCAGCCCCTCCCCCCATCCCAGAGGACACCATGTACTCCTATCTGGATGGTTCTTGGGTTCCTTACTATGAGACTTTTAAAATTTAAACGTCAATAACCTAATATTTCTCCACGTAGCAGCAGTACCTATCAGCTCTCAGATTCCCCATGAAATTAATTTTTAATTCCTGATTTTGGTTAATTATTAAAATAGCAAAGAATGAGGGTTAACTGAGTGAATGGGAGCAGTCCAGGAGGGGCTCTCTGTTGGAGCCAGGAGGGCCCCTGGTGGGGGCGAAAGGAGCTCAACTCACAACTTCCCCTCACCAGTGGTGCTGACAGAGCCCAGCACCCAGCCAGACCGGCTAGGCCCAAGTCCATAACTTTTCTATTCAAAAAAGAAGCATCTTACTTCTCAACACTGATAAAAGTTTAATTTGGAAGTGCCCAGGTCTTTAATAAACTTGTCAACAAAAGAGCAGGGCAAATTGATGGGCCCTTCCTAGAGATAAATTTTGCCTCAAATAGGCCCAAAGAGCAGGGCAGGGCGCGAGCAAGGAGGGCAGGTGAGAGCTGCAGGATTGTTGTGCAGCTCTTTGCAGAAATGGAAGATGGATTTTGGTGCTTATTATCTAAGGATGGGACTGGGGCAAATGCTGGTTTAATGTGAAGGAAGAAGGCTGCTTGGCTGGGACCCGGCTCCCAGAGCCCTGAGTTCCAGAGGGGAGTGGCTACCGGGGCAAGTCATGGCCATGTATCCCAGGAGAAGGAGAAGCCAGGGGCACCACCAGCCCCTGTAGGAGTCCCTGCTGCGGTGGGTGGCACCTGCGCCTCCCCAGTTCCCTGGCTCCCCATCCACCCACAGAAGTGGACCCTGGCTGCAGATCAGATAGAGGGACGGTCGGACATGGCCACCACAGGTCTTAGAGCACCATGGAAGGCCCTGGCTCCACACACAGATGGTGCATGTCGGTCTCTGACTTCTGCCAAAGAAATCTCTGCCTACGTTCAGCCCCCCCACCCCCGCTAAGTGAAGCTGCCCAGTACTCAGAGACGTCCCTGGGAAGTGTCACCAGCTATCCCCAGCTGGGCATGGCACTCTGTCCAAGAGGCACAGGGGAGCCCATCCCTGCCCTCACTGCAGGGCGTCTGCACCACAGGCCTCAGGAGGTGTTAGAGTCACTTCTTGAGCGAAAGGTGAAGGGACAGCAAGTTCCCCTGGGAAGAAGCCCAGCAAACTGCTGTTTCACTGGCAGCAAAGCTCGGAGCGGTTGCAGCCAGTGCAGGAGGGAGGGGCCAGGGCAGATGAGGAGGCATCGGAAGGGAGGGGACGGCAGGGGACACAGGCAATACCTTCCACCTGCTGCACCCCGCCCGCGTCCCTCCTGGACTGGGATTCTTGCCCATCTTTGCTCCCTCAGTGGGCGGAGACCCTGCCATGCCCTTGGAGGAGTTGTCAGGAAGCCACCGGGCCTCTGCTGGACTTACCCTGGAAAGGGGCAGGTGAGGGGGAAACACAGGGACGAAGCTCAGGGCCTCATCTGCCACTGTCACCCCACAATTGCTGGTCTCCAGGGTCGAGGGGTGCTCCCAGCTCGGCCAAGTCATCTGCATGCAGCCTTTCCAGCAAGACAGCTGAGAACGTGGGCTATTTATACTGCCGTGGCAGGCGGCGGGGGAGACTTGCGGTCCCGGTGCCATATCTGGGCATGACTGGGGACACACAGGCCTGCCAGGGCCACAAGGTCTTGCAAGGCGCATGTGTGCTGGATATGTGTCCTGGGTGTCCTTCTACCTCGAAAAGTCCCCATGGCCTCCTGGGACAGGTTCTGGGGACAGCTGCCGTGTCCCTTCCCTGCTGTTAAAAATACTCCGGGTCACAGTCCCAATCGTTCCAGGACTGTCCTCCATGCCTGCTCGCGCCCACACATGCGTGCACACACGTCTGCCTCTGATCCCACTGAGGAGTCGCTTGACCCCACAGGGAGTAGACATCAGACACTCCACCATCAGGTCTTCTGAGTAGCCACCTCCTGGCCAGAGGACAGCCAGTGACCTCTCGCCCAGCAATCCTGCAGGGAGCTTCTCTCTTGCACCCTCTCCCTGGGGTGGCATGGAAGGCCCAGGAGGTCTGGCGTGCCCAGTACCTCTGCCCTCAGCATCATGAGCACTCACACCCCATCAGGCCTCCTGCCTAGCACAGGGAGCAGACCCAGCTGGGACTCAGCTGTGCCTCTGGGGTGACGGTGCAGCAGGAAGGCAGCCCTGAGTCCCTCTGCCTGAGGAGACGGCTGTGGGGCTGCTAGCGGTGGCCCTTGAGTCCTGCCCTTGAGATGCGCCCGCATGCCGCCTGCAGTGCACTGCAGCAGCCTGGCAGCAGCTGCAGCAGCCTACACTGCTCCCATCGTTGCAGTCACCCCTCCCAGCAGGGGACACGCCTCCTGGGGTCACGGCTGCTGGAAGCTTACACTAAGGGCAGCTCTCACCGGGCACCCATGGTGTCCTGGGAGGGCCTGCTGCACCCCACACCCTGGCCGGCTCCAGAACTCAGGAAGAAGCAGACCACATGAGCTACCATAGCCGTTCACAGGACCTGTTCCTTCCCAGAAGTCATGCCAGCCTCTTCCCAGGTGTGACACGTCTGGGACGCCAGGCCAGAGGCTGCCAGGGGGCCGAGGACAGGGGGCCAGGCCAGGGTCCCTCAGAAAGCAGCGAGCTCTGGTCCCCAAGCCTCTCTTGCTGGGGTCCACGTCCCCCACACCTAGACACCCTGAGGTCAGTGCCCTGCCCGGGGTGTCAAAGGCGGATGCAGAGCTGCAGGGAGCACAGAGGCCTCTGCAGTCAGACGTGCATGGCGGGGCTGAGTCAGCACAAGCTGCACGACACGGGTCACTCTTTATGCTAAGGTGGCGGCAACCACGAAATTGCACCAGCCCCGCCTACCCACCCAGCTGGCCATGCCCTGACCCCAAGTTGCTCAGGGTACCAGGGGCTCCATTGTAATTTAGGGCATTTTGGGGGGAAATTTGCAATTCAAGCGTGGCTAATGTTGATTGACTCAGGCTGCGGAAGCTAAAACGTCCGTCCTGAGGGTCAGTCTTATCATGCCTAACAGCAGTTTATTCTTCGATGCAACATTTTTCACTTGAGGTCAACAGTTTTAAGGGAGAGTGCTGGTGCGACCCTCACCAAGACTCACCAGGCCCGCACCCTCTCTTAAGTACTCAAGCCATAAAATGCTTGATTGCACCTGACAAGTACACCATTAGGCCTGAAGTGCCAGGCCACCCCCTCTTCAGAAGGGGGTCCCACAAATTACTTGGCCACTCGGCTACAAAAACAGAAGTAACCCATGGCGACACGCACATGTGCAGAGCAGCGGGTCGTCCCTTCCCACATGCTGCCCGTCCTCCCCCCCAGCCCTGAAGCCACAGCTGGTGTCATGCACGGGTGGGGATTTCACTGGGAGCGTGGCTGGCTTTTGCGAGCCATAGAACAGAAAAATGTAACGAATCCGGTCTCCTGAATTTATGAGCTCCGCAATTCTCAGAGCACCTGCTTCTGCCAGCAGGACCCTGGGCCCTGTACAATCGCTGTGGGGCAAACGTTTCTGAGTTCTGGGAAACCCACATGGTGTCGTCATCTGCTCTGGAGACTCAGAGACGGGCACTGATACTTCCTCACAGCTGCAAGAGTCTGCCTGTGTCCCCAAGTGGCCAGGCAAGTCCCGAGGGGGCAGGATATCCCCTCTGACCCCTGCCCATCCATGCCAGGCTCCTCTCTCTCCAAGAGTCCCCAGCCCCCATGACAGCATGTCTGGGGCAACGCCGGGTCCTGGCAAAGCCCCTGTGTGCAAGGGGCAGTCAGCGAGTGTCTGCGCTCCCCTGCCCACTCCCCTCTCCTTCAAATGGAAAGGCGCAGAGACCCCACGGAAGAGACTACTGGTGTGCCCACACCCCACACCAGCTTGGGGCTCCCTTCCCGCTGCTCCCCTGGAAAGCCAACACACAGGAGACTCCAAGACACAGTCCCCCAAGTCCCCAGGAAAGCAGCAGAAGCTGCGGGGAGGGCAGTGGGTCACACGTGCAGGAAGCGGGGCCGGGCTTCCACGGGAAGGCGTGTGAGCGATACTCATTTTTAATTCAGCAGATCTAGAGACTGGAGGTGATTTATAACCGGGTAGGCCACGGCTCTCTCCCTGTGAACTCTCCAGTTTTACTGCTCAGTCAAACCTAATTCCAAAACACTAATGCTTTTATTTAAACACCACATCCTGCAATAAAGCTTTAATGTACGACAGCACATCTGGGGGAGAAAGCGGTGTGTCTGCGGCGGCCGCTAACTCGGTGGCCCCACACCCGCTACTTCCTACCCTGTGGCCGGAGCTGGAAGCCAGGAAGGCAGAGATGACCTTCTAGAGACATCGAGCACTGACCCTCAGGGCCCAGCGAGAAGGGAAGACTGTGCCCAAGGTCACCACTGGCTCCCTCCTGCCATGACCAGGTAGAGCCAAGGTCACGAGAAGCAGCTGCTTCCAGGAGGAAGATGCTATGACCAGGACCCCCAGCCTGCCCAAGCCTTCTCGCCCCTCAGCTCCAGTCAACTTGAGACCCCTCGGGCAGAGGGAACCACCATGAGTTCCTTTGTCCAGCGCCCTGGGATAGCCCAGCGGCTCAGGTGACCTGGCTGGCCCCAGA
Organism: Carlito syrichta; assembly: GCF_000164805.1. Taxonomy (NCBI): domain Eukaryota; kingdom Metazoa; phylum Chordata; class Mammalia; order Primates; family Tarsiidae; genus Carlito; species Carlito syrichta. The sequence goes on from NW_007047407.1 coordinate 209,066, forward strand.
ACCAAGGCTCCTGGCCACTGCAGGGGGGGCCTGCCTACCCACCCTCCCGTGACCTTCCTGCCAAAACCCAAGCCTCGAGGGCTGAGGTGACACACACTCAGGAAAAGAGCCCTGAGGCCTGCAGGGTGCCTGGGCCTCACCCCAGGCAGCCCATGTCCTCACCCTGAGACCCAGAAAGGAAGTCGTGGACACCCTTCCCACGGTGCCCAGCCCCTGCCAGCCCCCACAGCCCAGTACCCTTCCTCTGGCCAGGAAGGACCAGCACTGTGGAAAAGGGCTTCACAGACTGGACCCAGAGCCTGGGACCCCGGACCCCAGCTCTTTCTCCCGATGGAGACCCTGTTGGCAGCACTGCAGGCAGGACTCGGCCCCAGTGGGTGTGGGAAGGGACTGTGGGTCACACTTGGCATCTGCCAAAAGCGCACCTGCCTTCACAGAAACGCCTTCCAGGTTGGGGCCAGCAGGACAGAGAGATGGGGTGGGGCTGGGAGGTGGGGAGTTAGGGGCTGGGGAAAACTTGGCAGAACAAACAGCTTCCCAGCCCTGGCATGGGCCATGAGCTCAGGGCGGGACAGGCCCAGACCCCTGGATCCTTTCCAGGGTGGCCTTGGGCAGAGTAGGTAGACCTAGGGCGCAGGACCCTGCCCAGCTGAGGGCTCCACGTGGGGGCTGCAGGCTCCAGGCCCCACCTCCTCAAGATCTGTGTGGTGTCCCTAAAAGGCCCCTCACTTGCCACATCCCTCCCCAACACCGACACCTGTCTCTCGGACCTGCTCTTTCCTGTGTCCCTGAGCAGTCTGCCCGGCCACACACGGCCCTTCCGGCTGATGCCTCTTCTAGGGTGGCCACAAGTGTAGCCAGAGCTAAGGCCTCCAAGCCCCCTCCCCCAGCCCCTCCCAGTCCCTGGCCGGACCCTACACCCGCCGAGGCCCGCTGAGGCTCTGCCGCAGTCAGCACGCTGAATATTTAATGTCTGATGAGCACTTCCACCTGCTGACACAGGCAAAGTGACAGAACAATGCCGGCAGGGACGTGGCTGTCCACCGCCGCCCAGGCAGCCTGCCACTGGCCTCGCCCCAGCCCGGCTGCCGGGTTGTCTGCTGGGCCCCCGTGGCCCCCGCGGTACGGCCCGCGCCTGGTCTGGTGAGTGAGTTCCGACCTGAGATACATACTTCTTTACATTCCATAGCTCAGCAGGTCCATATGGGATATAAAGAAGTATGTCGCCCAAGCAGGCTGGTCACGAGCATCGCACCCCGGAGCCATCGGCATGCAGCCGACCCCACGCAGGGACAGATGGGGCAGTGTGGAGGCAGGGCGGCTCCCACCTGACACCCACCTCTGGAGCCCTCCCTGC
>NW_007047407.1:210442-213153 GCF_000164805.1 Carlito syrichta
CTCTCTCACACACACACACACACACACACACACACACACACACACACACACGCATGCACAAACACACATACATATGGTCCACAGAGGCTCAAGTATCCCATCCCTGCCCTAACAACTGCTGGGTCTTACATGTGCTGTCCACCTCCAAACTTCCAGAGATGGCGCCCGAGTCTTGGCTAGCACTGTTCCTATCCACTGGGGGCCCTAGCCCAGAGAGTGCTGAGTGGCGAGACAGACTTTGGAAAGTGGTCCCAACCCGTGGCCAGCGGGGCCCGGCACATCCTCGCATGGCCAGCCACTCCTTCTCCCAGGAGCTGGACAACTCGTTCTTTGAAGCCAGATGAGCACTCCAGACAGAGGCGGTGCCCGGAGACCCGAGGGGAGACGGGGGCCTTACCTGGGCAGCTGGTGGCTTCCTGGGCAGGTCCCTGGTGAAGGCTACCTTCCTGCGAGTGGTCTCAGCGCCTCTCTCTTTGGAGATGTGAGCGAGAAATACAGGCATTGGAGGACTCCAGGTCCCCAAGAGTGGCCGGGAGATCCTGGGAGATGGCCCACGGGCAGGCAGCGCCTGCACCACGGCCTGAAGCGGAAGTTCACTGGGTGAGGAAGCTTCTCTCCTCCGTGCTCCTCCTCTGGCTTTCTCCTCCCTCCCTCTCTTCTTCACTATCTCCACACTCCACGCCTGAGCCGTACTTGACCTGCCGGGCAACAAGGCCCACCTGAAGTCATTGTTGCACAGAGCGGGTGGCTCATGCAGGCACCAGAGTCAGCGGGCACCACTGCCCGCCCCGCGTCTTTGCCGTGTGCTCCCAGACAGCAGGTCTCTCACCTGGCTCTTTGTGACCAGCCGCCCAGCCTCCAGCAGCCCCTGATCAATACCAATTTACAGTCAAATGCTGGGGGCCGCCTTTCTGTTAATGAATTTCCCGGTGCGCACCAGCCTCTAATGAACCCGTTAAAGAGGGTTTAAGTAAACTTAGCAAGCGGCAAACTAAGCACTTTGGAATACTTAATTGTATCGATATGCTTTTCAACACATTTAAAATTTCCCCGCGAGCAGGGAAATAGAGGATCCCTCCTTCTCTGTCAATTTCCACCAGCATCTGGGAAGCCAGAGTCTGAAAATATGGGGAGACTGAAGGAGGCCAATGGGACCTCAAGGTTAGGTGCCCACTGGCAGGAAAGGAGGCCATCCCAGCCTGCTGGGAAGAGGAAGAGGATGAGGACAAGAAGGATGAGGAAGAGGACAAGGAGGAGGACCACAGGGATCTGGAGACCTCACTGCTGCCCAGGATGAGGCTGGCAGGTGAGGTGATGGGACTTGGAAGGGGTGACTTTGTAGGGGCCTGCAGGGACAGAGTCAGGGGAGGCACTGGCTGTAGGCGGAGGCCGAGTGCAAACAGAGGGTTTGCCTGGCTGTGCCCTGGGCCTGGCAGAGCACTAACCCTGGCATGGGCCAGAGGGTGGCCCAGGACACGCAAGGACTTCCTGTTCCCCTTCAGCAAGACAAGGTCCAACTGACCCCTTGCTTCCCCCGCGGACAGTGGCCTGCCTGAGAGGGGACAGCCCGGAGTTCACTGTACTACCCCCCCACCCGGCAGTGCATATCTCCGCAGAACCTGCAGTGTGGGAGGCCACCAGCCCCTCTCTCAGGTCCCCATGAGGGCTGCAGCCGGGCATGACCAGGCCAGCGTCCCACAGGGGCTGTGCTCAGGGCCCAGGAGGCACCTCTCTGGAGCAGAGCGCCTGGCAAGGGGCGCGAAAGCTCACGGCCCGTTTCCATGTGGATGCTGTGATTTATCATGTTCATACAGCCAAGGATAAAAAAAGGGCAGCCGCGCCACAGCCAAGCTCCCAACTTCGCAGGTCCTAGGGGTTCACTGCCCTGCCGTGCTGCCCAGAGACCTCCATACCTCAGGCTCTGGAGTCGGGGAGAAGGCCTCCCTGATTTCCCCGCCCCTGGATAAATGAGATCCCGGGGCTGGGAGCCTCCCTCCCCCTGCTCAGTCATCCACATGGATGGGGTCTGTGGGTCAGGGGGAGGTTGGGGGCCCGAAGCCAGAGGTGTCACCCCAGACCCTGCCAAAGACAGAGCTTCTGCCTGTCCACAAACGAATCACAGCCACTTCGCAAAAAGTTTCCCATCTTGAAAGAAAAAAGGCACCAGCCACCTCCAAGCAGACCCCATGAAGGACTTTGCCCCGGCCCCCAGCCCCACCAGAGGTGAGACCACGTGGAGGTCGTGCTCCCTGCGGACCCAAACAGGCAGCCCGCTGGCACAGGGAGCCCACCGGGACTGCTCTTCCCAAAGCCCCCTAGTCTCCGCCCAAGTGCGCCCCCCCACCCCACCCCCGTGAACGCCTCCGACCCTGCTGGCCTGACGGCTGCAGAAGCCCAGAGTCCCGGCGTCCCAACCCGGGGCAGCTGTGCGCCTGCCCGCTCCGGGAGCCCCTGCCCCCACCAGCACCTCAGTGGTCGATGCCGCAAGTTCCAAGGTAAGTTGAGCCACGCTCCGGCTGCAGCTGCGGGGCTTTGTTGCAGGGGCTCTTCCCCCAGCCCCCCAGCCCCCACCCGGCCGGCGGCTGCGCTCTCACAAAATGCCCGCATGTCAAAGTTCGAGCCTCCCAGCGGGACGCGCCCTCCCGGCCCTGCCGGCTGCTGGCGCTGCAGTTTTCCGAATGTGGACGATGCCGCGAGCCCAGAGAAAACTC
>NW_007047407.1:213392-213727 GCF_000164805.1 Carlito syrichta
GTGGGGGGGCAGAGAGAGAAAGAAGACACCAGGCACCCCTCTCCACACCCCTACCCTTCCCCCAGCCCTCCTGCAGCAGCGCAGACTTAGCGGGAGGGAGATCTTGGGAGAGAGAGAGGAGAGAGGCAGAGGGCGGAGGGAGGAGGCGCCGATGCGGAGTTCGGGAGAGGCAGACCGCGCACCTGGAGCCCGGCCTCCTCTGCAGGAAGCTCCCGCGCCCCGCGGGGTCGGCCCGAGGGGGAGAAGGTAGAGGTCAGGGCAGAACAAAAGGGAAGGTCCCGCGGGTGTGCACGCGCGCCCGGGCGCCCAGCCGACTCGGAGCAGGCGGGCGGGGG
>NW_007047407.1:213747-220812 GCF_000164805.1 Carlito syrichta
GGAGGGAGGCCCGACTGAGGGCCGGGGCGGGCGTGGGGCCCCCCTCGGATCAGCCGGCCTCACCTTTGCCGTTCTTATATACCCGGCCAAGCATCCCAAACACGCGGCCTGGCCAAGTGGCCCCCTCGGGCTGTGCTCCCTGACCATATTTAGTCAAGCAGGGGAAAAAATAGCCCGTCAGCTGGGCTGCGGCTGGCCGGGCCACCAGGAACGGGTGGGAGCCCCGCGCCATTGACGGCGGTCCTGGGCTGGTCGGTGGCCTGCCCCCGCGCCCCTCCCCAGCAGGCCTCCCACCGGCTGTCCCTGCCCAGCAATCCCCCCGCTATTTTTAGCCCAGACCAGGACAGAGGCGCCTCTGCAGAAGCCGAGTAGCAGCCTCCAAGGCCATGCCAGCCGGTTCCTGGGGGTGCCCTGGGGAGACCTGGCAGTTCCCAGGGTTCAAGGCCTAGGGAGTGGCCACTGCTTCCAGCTGCTCTTGGCCTCCAGTGGACTGAGCCCACCCAAGCCACCAGGGACCTCCACAAGGTCGCCCCGAGGTTTTGCCCTTTTTCCAGAATTGGGGTGGGATCAGGTGGTGACCAGGCTGCCTTGGCTTCCAGAGGCTCCCAAGTCAACCCCAAGTCTTGTCACCTTGAACAGCAGACAGGGCCCATCCGCTGGCCACCCCCGCCCAGGCCCTGCCCCCAGGGGCATGTGTGAAGAGGGGACCCTACGTCCCCAGTGAAGTTCCACTCAGAATCACTCCCCCACCCACCCTGTCCTGGGCTCATGCCTGAATTATGTAACAGACGTGTGGCTGGGATGGGGCCCGGCAGGGATCTGTCCTCGCAGGGCCTGGACTCGGAGTCCGGAAGCCTGAGACTGGCGGACTGTCCCCACAAGCTGTGTGATGCAGGGCAGGTCTTCCTGTCTCCCTGGGGATCCCAGAGGACCAGGGAACCATGGAGTAGAGTGACAGGTCAGAGGACCCACTCGCTGAAGGAGGAACAGAGCCTATGTGGGGGAACAGTTAGCTTTGCAATCTTTCAAGTCCTGTCCACAGTGTAGATGGGGGCGGGGAGGGCCTTCCTGCTGCTCCAGAAAGCATCTCATGACTGGTCTCTGCCGCCCACACTTAGAAAGGCATCACCCTGGGGTCCTGGTCAGTTGCGGGCACAGGTCCTGGTCCTGGTCAGTTGCGGGCACAGGAACAGGAGACTGTGTGGCTCAGAACAAGCTCGACTGGTCCAATCCAGGGGACTCCTGTGAGGAGCCCACATCCACCCCAGACTGCCCCCGGAGGTGAGGTGGGGTCACTCTTCTCAGCTCCCCTCCTGGGCTGCCTGCCCTTCCCACATATCACCCTGAGGCGACACCCCAGAGAGGAAGGGACGGAGCCCTCCCCATTGGTCACTATGAAGGCTGGTGGCCACTCTGGCTGATGACCAGCCGAGAAGAGCAGGGAGTGCAGAGGAGGATCCCCAGCACCTAGTCCAAGCTATAGGGACTTCTTGAGAGACAGGCTCCCTCCAGCCCTGCAGTCCCAGCTGAGGGTCCCACGTCTGGCCATGAGGAAGGCCAGAAGTCTTCCCGCCTCTACCAGGCCCGAGTGCTTTTCTGGAAGTCAAGCAGTCTTTTATCTCCCTGCTGACTGTGGGGAGCATCTGAAGTCCCCAAGAGGCCCTGTCCCTGCCCCTCCCCTTCTTCCATCCTTCCCCTCCAGCAGCCAGAGGCCTCCCAGTTGCTGGAACTCCTGCTGGGTTGCAGGTGGGGTCAGGGGTGCAGGAAGCCACCACCAGGGAAGCTGGAAGTGTGACATGGCCTGTCCTTGGGGGGTGGCCCAAGCAGAGGATGTGGATGCTCCGTGACGGGGGAGCAGGTGCTGCCATCAGTCACCCATTAGTCACCCTCCCTGGCATCCCTGTACCCACAGACAGGGGGAGGGACACAGGGAGAAGGACTGGTGTGGGTGGCCTGTCTCCATGGGTCGCAGGGTCCTTGGCTTGAAACCAGTGGACGGAGCTCTCCTTCTGTCCATCGCTGCACCATCATGGTGGTAACAGCCCAGGCCACCACAGGTTCCAGAAGCTTCTATGTGGAGTGTCGGCCAGGCTGCGAGTATCCCTAACAGGAGGTGTTTTGTTAGCCTTACTTTGCGAAGGAGAGATGGGGGCACCAAGGGGATGCCAACTTGCCCAAACTGCCATGGCCAGTGGTGATCAGAATTGGATGAGAACTGGCCGGTCTGGCTACTGCAGGACCTCTGCTGCACCAGAGCTGTCCCCCCCGTCAGCAAGGGCAGACGCTATGTCCCCACCCTGATGGCCAAGAGCCACCCTGCCCGGGGTCTGTTTCGCTGTTGTTTAAAAAAGAGATCGTCACAGGTTGCAGACCCGAGGTCTGACCCCCTGGTGTCCATGGGCAACCCTGGCAGGTGGTTTAATACATGAGTGAGTAAAGGAGCGGCCAGTCACCCTGACTGTGAGGATGTCTGAGCCTCCAGGTGCAGCAGGAGGAGTGGAGGATGAGGAGGCCAACAGCCTCGTGGGGTGACCACCCAGCCTGGCCGGGGGAACACACCATGATGGTGCATGTCCTGCCCTGCCCCACACGGCTGCCATGGCTATATGTAGCTGCTAGGCTGTTGACACAGCCCACGTGCTGCAGACATGAGTCTTTGACTTACTTTTCCTTGGACGTTTCTGTTTCAGAAGCCACGTGCAACCCTTGGCTGCTGTACCGGGCCGTGGGGGAGACAGCGTGCAGCTACACAACCCAGGAGAGACCCAGGACTGGGCATCTTGGAAGAACAGCTGTGGGAAGGGTGGGCAGGGCCTGGGGGAGGCCTTGTAGGTCAGAGATCAGGAAAGGCCTGTGGGTGAATGAGCCGCAGTGATCCCAAGGGGAGTTGACTGTGAATGAAGATTGCCCTTCTCGGAGGCTGCTGCATGATCCACAGGGGTCCCCAGGGCATATCAGGCCAGAGCGGTGTCCAGTGAGGGACCTTGGGACTCAAGTAACGGGTGCACAAGCGGACACTGGTCACCAGGCACCTCATCCATGTGGGGGCTTCAGCTGGAGCTGGGCAGGGCCAAGACAGCGGGGTCCTAGAAACCGGAACGAGAGGGAGCCTGGGCACCGACCAGGAACAGGGTTTCTGTGGGGAGCATTTCCTGCAACTGGCCCTCGTGTGCATCCTCCAGCCATGCCAGCCAGCCTGGGGGATGCTGTGGTGCCGAGAAGGAGCCCTAAGCTGAGTTCTAGCCTCACTCTGGGCCTGACAGAATGTTCTGAGCAGCCCCTGCAGCCCTGAACTGGGCAGTGGGGCGGGGGCAGCAGGACACCCCTTGAGGTGTTTGTCCCCAGAATGTCTCAGGTGCATCTGCATGCCACGCCCCTCCTCCTCGGGTGGCGCTGATGGTGGTCATTTGTGGTCCTCGGCAGGATGGTCAGTGTGAGGGTCCCAGGAGAGGCTGTGTCTGGCCCTTGCTGTCTGGGAGAGGGAAGTCCCCACCGGCGAGCCAGCACCCTTGGGGAGCCCTTGTCCAGGGAGTGGCCCTATGGCCTGCACCTACTGGCTTTCCTGCCATTAGCAAGACCTGGGAAGGCCATCCGAGGCTACCTGGAGGGTGCCAGGCCTGGGTATATCAAGGGCAGCTCTCTCACCTCCCCAGCCTCAGCCTCCTCATCTGTGAACCTGGCCCCAGCACCTCCTCGGGGCAATGGAATATGCTGAATAGAGTCCTGCGGGCAGTCCAGGGTGGCCCAGGCAGGGTCACCTTCTCACTCATCTTTAGGGCTATTTCTAGAGGTCAGAAGAATGAATGAATGAATGACTCAATCAATAAACGGATCAATCAATAAACTGATCAATCAATCATTGACCACTTGATAGATAGCTGGGGTCGTGGGTGGCTCATGGAGGGCCAAGGGGCTCTGTCTGGAACGATGCCAATGTGTGGTCAGCCTTGTGAGTGGGGGGAGGGCAGGGTCCTATGGGGGGGTGCAGGCAGGGCCAGCACCCTCAGGGTTGGTCACAGTTGGAGGGGAGACAACCTGTCAGGACTGTGGGAGCCTCAGGGGTTGGCAGTTCCAGCCAGCAGGGGCTATGCAGGCAGTGGCCACAACCTGCCCTCTGACACTGGTTGGCCCTGGAAAGCCCCGGGTCGCCCACAACACGAACCAGGCCCCAGGCAGCCGAGTGGCTCCATCAGGCAGGTTGCTGAGTTTCTGGGACAGGTGTTTTCCACAGCGTTTCACACTCAGTGGGGGCCCACGTTGACCCTGGACGAGTGGCCCTGCCCCTAGAGTCAGCACCTGCAACTCCACCAGCACCTAAATCTCAGCTGAGGGAGGAGCCAGGTCCATCACCGCGGGAACAAGGTGGCTGAGAGCACTTGGGGCTCATGGGGCAGGCACTGTCCACACCCCCAGAGAGCAGGCTGCTTGCTCTGACTGCACCCGGCCAGCCCCTCACCCACCATGGGCATCCACACAGTGGCATCACTGTGGACACAGCTCATAGTCCTAGGAAAGGCCACGCCTCCGCCCAGCAATTCCACTCCATATAGGCACCCATATGAGTTTAAAAGATGTGTTCAATCAAGGCTGGTTCACCAGCAGGAGGTGGGAACAGCCCACGTGTGTGTCAACTGATGACTAAACACAACGTGGCTGACCACACAGGGGCTGACCACACGAAAAGGAAAGTCTGTGACCTGGACCACCACACAGAAAATCTTGACAACATGATACTCGGTGAAAGAAGCCTGGCACAAAGGCCACACGCTGTACTATCGCACCCAGGAAACACACACAGAATGACAGATCCACAGGGACACGCGTGGGGTCAAAATTGCCAGGGGCAGGGGAGGGGAGTGGAAGCCAGGCTTTTCTGGGGTGATGAGGGCAATTTGGTGCTACACAGAGGTGGTGGTTACACAACACCATAAACAGCTAAATACCATTTAACATCACACTCGTTAAAATGGTTTATTTCACGTTATAAGAATTTTAACTCCATTAAAAAAAAAGATAAGCCTGGCTCGGAGTCCAGCCCCATCCCTCTCTCCAGTGACCCCACTCCTCTCTCCTGTGATTCCACCCCTTTCTGGTGACTCCTCCCCCTCTCTCCAGTGACCCCACCCCTCTCTCCAGTGATCCCCAAGCCTTGACTCTGGGCTGCCCAGACCTTATGTGTGGACTCCTCACTGAGGGGACAGTCATACCTGGCTCAACCCAGCATCTCCTGACACCCGGCCACACTTGGGAGGGAGGTGGGAGGGGAAGGGGACACCCCCACGGCCAGTTGCAGGACTGTGGCGAGGGGGCAGGGACCCTGGTGTTGACACCCTCCCCATGCTGCTGGAACACGCCCTGTGTGGTGGCCAGACAATGCCCTTACCCCAAGGATGGCCACGGCCTGACTGTGTCCCCTTACCTGACAAAAGTGATCTTACAGGTGGGACTAAGTTAAGAATCCTGAGATAGAGATCACCCTGGGTCACCCAGTCAGGCCCAAGGCTATCCTAGGTCCTTATGAGAGGAGGTGGGGTGGAGAGCGGACTGAGTCAGAGAGACTGGAAGAGGCTGCATTGCTGGATCCAAGACAGAAGGGGACCAGGAGCCAAGGAGTGCAGGCATCTCTAGGCCTGGAAAGGCAGGAGGCGGCCTCCCCCGAGAGCCTACATCAAGAGGTAGCCTCCCCCCCGGATTCTTCACCAGGAGGCAGCCTCTCTCCAGAGCCTCCACCAGGAGTCAGCCTCCCCTCAGAGCCTCCAAAGGGAGCCAGCCCTCTGACTTATGACTTCCAGGTTGTAAGAAAATAAACATGTGTGTTTTAAACTGCTATCTGTGTGACTTGTGTCACAGCAGTCACAAGGGACAACCCCACCTGGATCTCCCAGGAGACCTCCTGGCCAGAGGAGGGACTCGATATTCGAGTCCAGCAGAGCTCCCCCAAGAGACTCCCTTGCTGACACAGTGCCAGAGGCCACCCCACACCCTCCCAAGGCCCCTGCCCCTTTCCTGATGTCCTCAACACCCCCATCTTGTGCATGCTCCACCCTGCTCTGGGTTGGGGAAGACCCCAGGACAGGGCAGGACTGGCCAGCTGAAAGGACAGGCATGGACTCAGTTTAGCTCTCCAGGAAGGAGGGTAGTTGGGGGTGTTCTACCCGGCCCCCAGGGCTGTGACCCTGAACCAGCCCTTCTGCTGGTCTGGCCTATGTCCTGGGACAGGCATGAGGGCAGGCTGGGCAGGACAGGGCCTTAAGTAGGGGCAAGGAGTGCAGTGAGACTGGCCCTGTGACCTCCCCTTTGAGGCCTTGCTGAGGTCCCAGGACCCTCCCCAGCACTGGCTAGCAATCACCAGGCTGGATGTACAGCCTCTCTTGGCCTAGATGGCAGCCATAACCCTGAGGCACACCAGGGACTTGAGACTGAGCCTGTGATGTCAACAGGGTATCTCTGTGGCCAGCAGATGGACAGTACATCCAGCCTGCAGGACTTCACAGAGGCTTTATGAGGCCAGCATGCACTGGGAGCCTTCAGCAGGGGACATAGCCTGCAGTACTGTGCCCCCATGCCCACTGCTCACCCACCACACTGGCACACACAGGCATGTGCATCTGGGGTCTGGGGGCGCTTAGAGGAGGCTGTGCACATGTGTGGTCTGCAGAGCAGAGCTGAGAGCTGCTGGTCTCCTGTAGCAGGTAGGGATGGGCTGGCAGATGAGCAGAAGGTCCTGGGGCCGCGTCCGACTGTGCCCTAAGGAGTCTGCCATGAGTGCAAGCGGCACCGGAGACGCTGTCCTGGCTTCTTTAGAAACACAGCCACAGACCCTGCTCAGGAGCAGACAGAACACTGGGTGGCTGCCGGCCTCCTGCCCCTCGTGGTCATCACCCCATCATCGTGCTCACTCTGTAGCCCTCACTGAGGGAGGCCTGGGGGGGCAGCAGCTCTCCCAGGGGCCTGGGGTCAGCTCTGGATGGGAGGGACACGGCCTTCAGCAGCACAGCAGGGCCTGGTGGGCCGGCCAAGCTCAGGGGCTCACCCAGGAGAGCCAGGGGCTCCCAGGGGCTTGGG
>NW_007047407.1:220832-226647 GCF_000164805.1 Carlito syrichta
GGCTTGGGTGGCCTCCCGAGGACACGGTTCCCTGCTGGCCACCCTTCTCTGCTCCCTCCAGTAGAAGCCATAGGGACACCTCAGCCAAGCCGAGATCTCGAGGGGATCACGCCCCTGGATCCCAGCTCTAGAGCACCACATCCTCATCGCCCGCAGCACCCCTGCCCATGCCCCCACAAACCCCACAACCCACGGAGTGCAGGCTGTCCCGCCCTTCATCCCCCCACACAGACCCCCACCCAGCCCAGCCTGTCTTCCCATCCACCCCGAACGTTTCACTCTTCCTGTCCCCAGGTCTTTGCTGCTGGAACACTGTCTTCTTTGTCTCTTCCAAGCAGATGCAGTGCTGTCACCTCTAGGAAGTCCTCCAGGACTGCAGCCAGGGAGTGCTGGGGAAAGTGGGAAGGGCAGCTCTGGAGGGTGGGAAACGAGTCGCGCCAGGTCTTCAGGAGCAGAAATGCACCAATGGTGCAGAGTGTCACCGAATTCCCAGCACCGAATGACCGCCCGCCCTGGGTGGAGGAAGAAACGGAGGCTGGAAGCGTGGCCTCAAGCTGGAGGAGGCTGGGCGAGGGGCCCATCCTGCAGGTGCCCACCTGGCCTGCTGTGTCGCACTTGCTCGCCTAGGAAATAGCCTGGATGGCGGCTCCTGTCTTCTCAGGGCCAGCTCGTGACCCCAAGAGCACTCCAGGGCCCCAAGGCCCCATTTCCTGGTGGGGGGAAGCCCCTCTTCTGTCCCAGCGCTCTCTTTTCGCTTTTGAGCCTCCTTCCTCCCTCCCTCTTTCCCTGCCACCCTTCCTTCCCTCCCATCCTCCCTCCTTCTCTCTCCCCTCTCTCTCTCCCCTCCCTGCCTAGCCTCCCACCCTCTTCTCTCTCTCTCTCTCCCCCTTCTCCCTTCCCTCCCTCCCTTCCCTCCCCCCTTCTCTCCCTCTCTCCCTCTTGACTCCTTCTCTCTCTCCCTTCCTTTCTTCCTTCTGAACCCAGCAGAGTGCCCCAGCCTCTTCCTATAAAGGGAGACCCGGGACAGAGACTAAGAGCCGGCCACAAACCATCTGTCCACTGGGCTTTCAACTCACTTGGCCCCAACTTCACTCCCTGATGCTGGGGGAAGAGACCTTCCCCCACAGGTGAGCATGTGTGACTCCACCTTTCTGCACGTGTTCCAGGAAGTTGAGCAGAACGCACAGTTAGAAAGAGGCCTCCTTGTCCCTAATGCCTGAGGAGACCCTTGCCCAGCCACCCCCACCCCCTCTGACCCCTGCTCACTGCCTCTTCCCTCTCTCTGGGCTCCACTGAAGGGATAGGTGGGTGGCAGAAAGCCCAGAGTTTCTGCTCACCAAGGTGGCCACAGGGGTCCTGAGCTGTCCTGCCCTGATGGACCCTGTGCTGGGTCCTTCCTGGCCACCACCCACCTGAGCGCACAGCTGTGCCTCCGCAGATGTGGTCTGATGGCACGCAGCTGAATTCCCAGCTCCTCGCTTGGCCTTGATCTTGGCCTCCTCCCAAAGGGCCCTATGCACAGGCCCCCAGCCCTAATTCCCTTGGTGTAGTGCTGGCTTGTGATCTGCTTGGGCTAGCGGGCTCTTCCAGGGGTCCCTCCCCTGCTGGGAGTCCTGGGGTGAAGGGCAGAGCCTGAATCCCACAGGACCCCAACCCCAAGTAGCTGCCTCCTCCTCCCTACTCTTTAAACAGTCACTCAGGTTGTTGTAAAGTTGCTTCTCACAGAAATGCCAAAGTACTCTGGACATGGACCTGGACAGGCTGCTGAGGCGGTCCCACTGTGGACGGAACACCAGGTGGCTCTTTCTCCCAGGCCCCAATGGGCACTCCCTACGATTCTCTTTATCCCTGCATGTACCATATATAAACGTAGAGTGTGCCCAGGATACTGATGGGGCAGTGTGCTTCCCCGGAGTGCCAGCCACCATGGTCACATGGCCAAACCCTGCAGCCCTGGGCAGGTGTGATGACAGCCCAGGGGTGCCACAGGGTAGTTCTGTCAAAGCTCTTCCATACCCTCCCAAATCCCCCCTACCCTCCCTGCCAGGAGCAAAGCTCCTACCAGCTTGTCCCAGGTCATCCTCAGCCAGCCCCATCCAACACAAGGACATGTCCCCTGGACAGTGGTGGATCCAGGCCTGGGCTGAGGTCATCTCGTCCTGCCTGCCCTCCTGGCCCTGCAGCCCGATGCTTGTGTTACATGTCAGCCATGATGGGGAGCTCACTGCCCCACAGCAGTTGTAGGAAGGCACAGTGACCTCCCCACCCACAGCCTCCAGTAGATGGTCTGGGATGTTTCCCAGAATCTGTCTTTCCACTGGCTTCGGTGGGGGTTCCAATACTGTCGCTTTCAGAGATTCTGAGATGGTGGCCATGAAGCCACTTGGCAGATTAAAGCATGTGCCACACAAGTTTGGGTCACTTACTTCTCTGGCCCCTGAACCAGGGCTCGAGCCGCCGATTCTTGGAGAAATGCTCCTCCATCCTGGGAATGAGCTCCCAGCTCCAGCCCAGCGAGGCAAAACCTCTGCTGCAGATGCAGCCCCCACCTCACCTCCAGCACTCCTCCCCTGGGCCAGCCAGGTACTGCTGCCCACAGCTGCCTGCTTTTCCCGTTTGCACGGTGCCTCCTGGTTCCCTGGGTGTGGCCCCAGCCAGCTCCAGCCGGGATGATCCTGGAGTGTGGAATCTGTGGCTCTTACTTGACCTAATCACCTCATTCTGCAGTCATGACCTGCACACCACTGGGGAACCCAGCAGCCTGTTCACACCTTCTCTAGCTCTGCGGGGGTCCCTGCAAGGGAGGGCCTGGCGCTGGGGTACCCAGGTGTGCCCTGAGCAGCAAGGTCCTTGGTTGGGGCTAGGTGGATCTGACGGGCCACCTCTGAGGGCCAGTTGTCACTCTTCCATGCCCCTGGGGTACCCCCTTTGCCTCTGCCCTGTCCCAGCCAATAATCATCTAAAGAAGCAAACCTTCAGCCAGGGGACTGGTCACACCCTGGCTCCCCAGAGAACACTTGATGGGATCTCTTGCTTTCCTGGGGGATGCCCTGCCGGGAGCCCTCCTGACAGATGGGCCCTGCTCCAGCTGATGAATGGCACAGTCGCTCGTAAAACTCCTGAGGAAGTCAAATACGGGTTCGTGGAAGCTTGAAGGTATTCTTTGAATTTGTGATGTGACCTGATAAATGACTGAACCAGAATACTGGAGTGGCTCGCAGAGAAGCAGATTCTGATGGCGATCGCCCCGCTGTGGGTTGGAGTTCACGGGGTGGGATGCTCAGCCTCAGGGATGCTCTGCCAGGCCACAGCAGGGACAAGGCCCTAGAAGGGCCCATGGGCTTCCCCAGGCTGTGAAGGAGGCAGAGCCAGGGCTGGCCCGCAGGGGGCCCCTCAGGGTGTCCGTGCTCCTGTACCTCAGGGCACAGCCCTGAGCCGAGCAACTCCCTGTGCAGAACCACAAAAGCCTGGGAAACATACCCTGTCACCCTTCCTGAGTTTGGCAGGACTAGGGGCACTACAGGCATGACCCCTGCAAAGGGGTCCATCAGAAGGAAGGGGATACCAGGTGGACCTGGCCCCACTGGGTCACACAGGGACACTGTGCTGCTGGCCTCCCATGGACAGTCCACGGGGTCACTTAGGTCTTAGGCAGCCCCTGGGACCTGCCAGCAGCCCTGGGCCTCAGCTAGGGATCAGGCACCTCTGTTCCACAATCCCAGGAGCCAAAGTCTTCCAGCACCTTGTGAGCTGGAAAGAGGACCCCGACCTCAGCAGAGGCCGAGGCCAGGCGGACACTATGGCTTCAGTCCAGAGAGGCCATGCCAGGCCAGAATTCTGACCCACGGAAACTGTGAGAGAAACTGTGGCTGTGGTAAGCTTAATGTGTGGTAGCATGTTACTCAGCCAGAGTCCACGGTTCAAGTCCTGCCTGCCATCCAGGTGACAGCTGGTGTTTGCACCCCACACCCCCTCTGCTCTGTGTTGAGAAGGATTCTGAGCTCCTACCAGCCTCCATAGGAAAGTCGCTGTCATGGGCTGGTCGCCTCTCAGGGGTGATGGGTGCACGTGGCTGCGGGCCGTGTGCTCGGGGCTCAGGATTCATGGAGGGATTGCCTCTGAAAGCTCAACAGAATCTGCTGGGAGCTTCCTGTGGGGCATTCCCTCCCCCCACCCCAAGGCGAGGCCCTGAAGTCTCCAGGGCCCCTTGAGCTCAGAAACCCTGGAGTCCCTGGGCCCCATTCGAGACCACAATGGTGCTGCCCTGCGTCCTGCTGAGGGCCAATGCCAAAGAAGGGATCCGTGACCCTGGGGGCTGGTCCTGGGCTGGTATGGAGACCCATCTCCTTCTACAACTCCAAGCCATCATGAAGCCCCCCAGGAAGCTCGTCCATCCACCTCGAGACCTTCTCCCGTGTCTCCCCTCCCACGTCTCCCCTCCTGTCTCTCTCTCCTCCCCCACAGTGACATCCCAGCCTTCCGCTGAGCTGATCTCACCTCCATCTGAGGAAGCGAGACTGTCACTTGACTGACTCATACCCGGGCACCCGCTCCCTGGGCTGCATTCCCAGAGCCTGGCGGGCGGACGAGGTTGCGGTCAAGGGGCACTGCGGCAGGGGCGGGGCCAGGTCTAATGCATGGATGGTCTGGAACCCCTGCAGTCCCCCGGGGCCTGCCTATGCAGCCCTCCAGGGGCCTGCCTGTGCTTGGGGCTTGGCCTCCTGGGGGGCTGCTGCCTGCGGGGCCGCTTCCTCTGGGCTCCCGAGTGACCTTCACCAAGGCTGCCAAGTGGCAGCCACACGGCTGAGGTGTCTGCCTCCACGGGAGTGAGCTGCGCCACTGCCCAGTCAGTAGAAACCTTCTGATGATGTCACTGCAGACGCGGTTGGATGCCAAAAAATGTGTATTTCCTCTGTCCACCACTGACCCCTCCACCTCCATGGGGGCCTCCATCTGGTGCCTCCTGGATGCTTCTGTCAAATATTGAGACCTGGAGTCCATGCAGGGTTGCCTCCAGGGTCCAGGGGATGAAAGGCCATGGGCTGAGCCCGTGGGACTGGGGCCGGGGCTGCCTCTGGGATGGAGACACTGAATCTCTGACCCCAGCCCACCAAGGATGGAGGTGCAGAAGATGCCCTGGGCTGGGTCTGTCTGTGGGAGTCTGGGCTCCTCCCCAAGGACAGGGGCCCCAGAAGCAGCCTCGCCCCCTCAAAATGGGTCTCTGTACTCCTCTTCTCAGGAGCTGTAACAGAGGCAGGGTCTATATTCATTCATTCAAGGGTGTTTGCTGAGGCCACAATCGGTGCCACATGCTCTGCTGAATGCTGGGACTGAAGGGTGTACTGCCAGGTGGCCTGGACAAGCCACCTGATCTCAGGAGGCACCAACCCTCCCTAGAGAACTGGTTGGTCACAGGGGAAGGAACTCAGTACAGACTTGGTGCCGAGTGAGATCCAAGTGCCATTTTAGAGGCAGCTCTGTCCTCCCCTCCCCCAAGAACCCATCTTAGAACAACAATGACATAGCAACAGAGAGGAGGACTGTGGGGGCCACCCGGAGCCAGGAGAACAGAGGAGGGAGAACTTCCTGGAGAAGGTGGCATCCACACCCCATCAGGGTCACCTTTTCCCCTGGAGGGAAGGCAAGGGCGCTCAGGCCCTCTCTTTCATCCCCAGATGAGGCTGACATCCCCAGCCTGGAGCCAGGGACACTTGTCAACCTCAGGCACAGTCAGGGGTGGAGGTGGCCTCGACACCCAGCCAAGACACTTTGGGAGGTTGACATCAGTGCATACTCATGACCCATGGTCGGCACC
>NW_007047408.1:0-9962 GCF_000164805.1 Carlito syrichta
AACACATCTCAAAAATCATCCACCATGACCAAGTAGGCCTCATCCCCAGGATGCAGGGCTAGTTCAATATCCACAAAACCATAAATGCAATTAAATACATCAACAGATGCAAAAACAAGAACCACATAATTATATCATTAGACATAGAAAATGTTTTTTATGAAATCCAGCATCCCTTGTTGATAAAAACCCTCAAACTCCTGGATAAAGAAGGAACATACCTCAAAATAGTAAATGCCATCTATGATAAACCCATACAGCCAGCATATTGCTAAATTGACAGAAACTAGAAACATTTCCGTTGAAAGCTGGAACAAGACAAGGTTGTCCACTCACCCCTCTTGTTCAACATTGTGTTGGAAGTCCTACCTAGAGTAATTAGACAAGAGAAGGAAATCAGGGGTATCCTAATAGGAAAAGAGGAAATTAAGTTATCCCTCTTTGCTGATGATATGATCCTATGCCTCAAAAATCCAAGAGAATCTGTCAAAAACCTGCTTGCACTGATAAAGGACCTCGGCAAAATCTCAGGGTATAAAATAAATGTGCAAAAGATTATCTCATTCTTATACACCAACAACAAGCAGGCAGAGAACCAAATAAAAAGCACAATCCCAGGCAACCCCCTCAGGTCCCCTCCTGCTGTGGGAGTCTTTCTGTTCTCTCAATAAATCTTGCTTTCTAAAACAATAAAACAAAAAACACACAATCTCATTCACACCACAGGAAAAAAAGTGAAATACCTTGGCATCTTACTAGCCAGAGAAGTGAAAGACCTTTACAATGAAAACTACAAAACATTGCTCAAAGAAATCCAAGAAGACACAAACAAATAGAAAAATATTCCATGCTCATGGATAGGAAGACTCCACATTATTAAGATGTCCATTCTATCAAAGGCAATCTACAGATTCAACACAATATCTATCAATTTACCAACATCATTTTTCTCAGACCTGGAAGTAACAATACAGAAATTCATATGGAAACATAAATGACCACAGATAGCCAAAACAAACCTTAGCAAAAGTAACAAAGTGGGGGGTATCACACTTCCAGTCTTCAAACTTTATTATAAGTTTACAATAATCAAAACAGCCTGGTACTGGTACAGGAATAGGCATATGGACCAATGAAACAGGATAGGGCTTCCTGAAGCAAAACCTCATTTTCTCAACCAACTCATCTTGGACAAAGCCTCTACCAACAACCACTGGGGAGAAGAGAACCTATTTAGTAAATGATGCAAGGAAAACTGGCTGACCACTTGTAAAAGATTGAAACAGGACCCCTTCCTATCACCATACACAAAAATAAATTCTAAATGAATCAAAGTCCTAAACATAAAACCTCAAACTATAAGAACCTTAGAAGCCGGGCTCGTTGGCTCAGCCTGTAATCCCGCGCCTTTGGGAGGCTGAGGTGAGTAGATTGCCTGAGCCCGCGGGTTCGAGACCCACCTGGGCAGCGAGACCTCATCTCTACAATAAATCCAAAAATATCAGCTGGGCGTGGTAGCGCGTGCCTGTAGTTCCGGCTACTCAGAAGGCTGAGGCGGAAGGATCGCCGGAGCCCAGCAGGTGAGGCTGCAGTGGCCAGGAGCGGCCACTGCACTCCAGTCTGGGCGACAGAGTGAGACTCCAACCTAAAAAAAACAAAAACAACAGAAGCTGGCAAGGATGTGGAGAAAAAGGAACTCTTCTGCACTGCTGGTGGGAATGCAAACTAGTGCAATCCCTTTGGAAAACAGTGTGGTGATTTCAAAAAGAACTAGATATTGTCCTTCCATATGACTCTGCAATCCCCCTATTAGGAATATACCTGGAATAACTCATCATTCTACAAAAAAGATACCTGCACATGCACATTTATTGCAGCACTATTCACAATAGCAAAAACATGGAACCAACCATACTGCCCATCGTAACTGGACTGAATTTTTTTTAAAAGTGATACGTATACACAATGGAATATTACGTAGCCATAGAGTGGCCTATCACAGAAACAAAATACAGAGTACCACATGTTCTCACTAATAAGTGGACCCTGAGCATTTACCATAATACTATAAGAAAGTGATGGGCAGTAGCCAGGGTGGAGGTTGGGGGACACAACATCAATAAGTTACCTAATTTCAAGCCAGGCAAAGTGGAGACCAAAGGGAGGCCCAAACTTTACCTGTATGATGACCACTTGTATATTTAATCCTGAATTGTACCCCACATCTTTAAAATAAAATAAAAATTTTTAAATCAGAAAAAAATTAAATCAAGGACAGAAGGAGATATCATTTAGCAAAAATTAGGAAGTCAGACAGTAAGTATCGAGATGTAGATCCACAGACTCTTTCATACATTGCTGTTGGAAAGTCAAATTGGAAAAGTCACTTTGGAAAACTGTTCACCATTGTCCTCAAATGTGGCATATTTCTATACTCTGTCACCAAGCAATTGTACACCCAGATATGTACTAAAGAGAGCTCCTTGCGTGTATACACCAGAAAATATATACAGTGGATCAGGTGGATCATGGGTCAGAACCAGGGTGAGTAATATGGAATAAAGGATTTACACGAGGGATTAGACAGCACAACTGTGGGAAAGTGAAGATCTGAAAGTAACCCCTGTAGAATCAGAGAAACGTCACTGACCAGAGACCACAAAGGGGGCCCTTGAGGATATCTATGGAAGGCTCTTGCCCCTATATCTGGTAGAAGGCCTAAAGGTGCATCAGGGCATCAGGGCAAGCAGCCAGGAAGAAAGTCTGGATAAGATGCATGGAAAGGGAAGCACAAACTAGAACCCACAAAGACAACAATTCCTTGAGGAAAGTCTGGAACCTGCTTCTCTGGTGCCTGTGGAAGAACCTGGTGCCCTTCAGCCTGGGGCTGCACATCTGCCTGGCCCAGGATTTGGACCTGAAGGAGATCTGGTGAGAGCTGGGAGTGAAGCCACCCCAGGCTAACAAGGTGAGTGTGCAGGTCAGTGGCAGCATGTGGGCCCAGCTGCTGGGCTCTGCACCAGCCTTCCAAACAAAAGCGCTGCTGCCTCATCTTTGTCCCCCCAAAATTGTGTGAATGTCTCTTACGACCAAACCGAATGAGGGACTTCACAGGGAAGAGAATTCTAAGAAATTGGCTAGAGCTTAGCTAAGATGACATAGACCAAAATCACCTGAATCCACTCCTTGTCCACCAAAAATGCCTCTTAAGACCATGTTTAGCTCCCAAAAAAAAAACACCCATAGCAAAATTACCTTGCACCTAACATGATGAAATTATCCCACTTACAACATGCCAATGCTCGCCTTGAACAAGGAGAACAAGCCCAGAATATCACTTTAACTTTCTTTAGGTGGTATTCATTTCTCTTCTTGATGAGTAACACTCAGCCTTGGGTATCCTGCAATTTAAACACTGAGACATTTGGTAAATCACTACTACTGCATCTTATGTTGAATGTAGGGGAATGGGAGGGTGGCAAGAAGAAAAGGACTGGTTAATAAATATACAAACGTCTAATCAAATCAAGGAACAATCTTGGAATTCCACCCACCACACTCTGGGTCAGTCAGCCCTTTCTGTGGGGCGCTCGTGGGTGATGTACGCACAGGACATGGCACCAGGACCTAGAACCAGGTGCTCACTTGTGAATGATGCACACATGAGATATGGCACCAGAACCTTGAACCAAGTACTCACTCATAAGTGACGCACAAACAGGACATGGCACTAGTCCTTCAACCAGGTAGTCACTTGCAGGTGATGCAGGCACAGGACATGGATCCAGACCCTGAACCAGGGGCTCACTCCCAGTGATACACACATGAGGTATGGCACCAAGACCTTGAATCAGGTGCTCACACATGGGTGATGTATGCACAGGACATGGCACCAGGACCTTGAACCAGGAATTCACTCGTGGGTAATGCATGCATGGGACATTGTACCAGGATCTTGAACCAGGTACTCACTCATGGGGTGATTGTATGCATAAGACATGACACCAGGACCTTGAACCAGGACTCTGAACCAGGTGCTCGCTTGTGGGTGATGTATGCACAGGATGTGGCACCAGACCCTGAACCAGGTACTCAGGCTACAAAGATGGACCCAGTCCATCACCTAAAAATATGTGGATCATGGGGCTGTCATCTTGACTACCTTCTTGACCTATAAACTCCCTTCAATAAAGCCACTTTGCTGTCCCTATGCTGCCTTCACCTCTGTGGAACACGGTTGTCCCACGGTAGTCTTTTTAGACCCAGTGGCCCCCGGGCTGGAGCAGCATGCCATGTTTAAACCGCCGTCTGTGGTTTCATTTTTCTCTATAGCACAGTGTTGTGTTTAAATTAATGAACTTTCTGCGTTTAGAACCGTTTTGAGTTTACAGACAGGATTGAGTAGAAAGTGCACAGTTTTCCTACACTCCAGGGCCCCACACACTTACCTGTTATCAATGCCTTGCATCACTGTGGCACTTGTGTGACAAACGAAGAGCCAATACCGACACATCATCATTAGGCAAAGAATACAGTTTCCATCGGGTTCACCCCGTGTGTTGTCCCACATCATGATATTGCAATCTCTTCGGTGGCTTAAGTTGCCATTGTTAGCAGAGGCTGAGGTGAGGTTTTGCTGGGAATGGGGACCTCAGGTGGACCAGTTCCCATGGTGGCAGTGGCTGTCTGAACATACCTGTCCTTGGGCCCCAGGTGACATATGTGGGCACCAGTGTTTGTGAGTACAAGTGGATTAATTCACAGGCCTCAAAGTAGCTTGCTCAGGTGCTGCAGTGGCAGAGCAGGCCGGACCAGTGGACAGGTTTTCAGTCCCCTGGGCCGTGCACATGGTGTGAGTGATTGATAGTGGCAGTGGTAGGACAATCCTTGGGTTCCAGTGAGACATAATCTGGTGTTCACAGGGCCAGTCCCAGGCCCCCAGCTGGCACATGTGGAGGTAGTGGCAGGCTGGGTGTGTGTATCTTTAGGACCCTGGAGGAGTACACAGGAGCTGGCTGTGGACCTGGGTGGGACCATCTCCAGGTCCTCAGGTGGTCTGCTCAGGCACTAGGGGGCTTCAGGGATATATACCCAGGCCACCAGTAGTACACAAGACACTGGCTATGATGGGCAGATGGGATGATTCGATGACCCCCAGCAGCAGTGCCAAATGAAGAGAGAGCTGGTCATCAGGGCTTGCGCAAGTGTGTAGTGGTCCTGGTATAGGGGGATGGAATCACTCACTTATGCCCTGATGGTGGTGACAGCAGCAGCAGCAGGTGGAGAGGGCTGTCCTCAGACCTCATGCTAGTGTGCTGTGTCCCTGCTGCTGATGGGAGTGGGGTTGCTGCCAGGGCCAGCAGCCCTAGGCAGGTGGGTTTCAGGCTCTGGGGAGTACATGCATTGGGGCCCTTTGGTGACACCCTCCCCAGTGCACCATACCACTCATCCCCTGGGGTGCAGGACACTGTCTTCTAGAGTGCTGGAGACCATGCCACTCCATGGAGTAAAGCCAGTGTCACCCAACTGCAGTCCTCTGGGTGGATACATGGGGATGGGATGGGACCCTAGGGATATGGGGACTCATTAATTTTTTAAAAAGAGAGGGAGGCAGAGAGAGATGACACATCTAGAAGAAGAATGCTGCAGGGTATCCTGATTGTACTGACTTCCTTCTGCACCCCAGAGACCATACCCACTTTGCCATAAATCTGTGCCTACTGTGGGCATCTGCCAGTCTAGTGTTCAGTCAGGAAGACAAATGCCCAGGAAGTAAAGTGAAGAAGTGCCACCTCCCCAGCAAGGTGGGAAACAGCTCTCACAACTGTGAAACAACCCTTATTCCAAAAGACTGCTCAGATTTACACCAATTGTCAGACTCTGTCATCCACGGGCGTTTGGAGTGTAAGCTCACACAATCCTTGTAGCTGGCAGCTGGTGTTATCTACCAGGACTAAGTATGCACATGCCTTTCAACCCAACAATTCTACTTCCAGGAATCCACTCTACAGACATTCTCACATGTATTCACTTAAGCAGGTGTGTGACAGTGAAAAAGCAGTCACCTTGGCAGCCCAGCAGAACAGCAGGGCAGCCACATAAGGGACAGGGCAGCCACCCTTAGAGTGAGATTCTTCTGCAGGTAATGGCATGGAGAGACCCCCAGGACACTGTCAGGTGTTAGGAAGCAGGCCTAGAATGATATCTATTGCCATTTATGTTTTAAAAGTGAGGAGTGGCGTATTTGAACATGTACACACATTTGCAAATACGGGAAGCATTCCGGGAGGTTGCATGTGGGACTTGAGAGGGTGGCTCATGGGAAGTGAAGACACTGGCCCATAGCTGACTGTGGGGACAGTGACCCTCCATGTTCTCCTCTGACGGGTCTTTCTTGCAACTCGAATGCATTCATGCATCCCATAAGAAACATTATCACAATTAAAATACATGCATGACATACTGAATGACAAGTCCTCTCCTCACTGACTTTCGGATTTGTCATGCTGTGGCCCTGCCCTGCTTCTGACTGTAGTCGTTTGGACCCCAGACATCAGAATGGACCCCTTAGGCACTGCCTGAGGACCCTGACTCCTCAAGCAAGACAGCATTTACATGACAAGGTTAGCAAAATACCTAGACACAATTTCAAGGCTCCCAAATGCACATGTATCACTTGACCAGAACCTAAACTTGATATCACACCGCTGTGTGGTACATGTGACATGACTGCCTGGTGTAGGGCACTAGTCCTCCCACCAAGACAAATGCCAAGCTTAGCAGAAGCCCACCTCTGAGCAGAGAGTCACCAAGTGCCTTTCACTCTAAGATAGTTCATTTTTCTGACTGTAACATCTCTGACATTGGGTGACTTCTCCAACCACCATGGGTTCAGTCATAGCCCTGACATGGTTTCCATGGTGACGAATGCACAGCTAGGTATGAGGAAACCCCTATTTGATGCTTCATTTCCACGTCAGCTTGGCTGAGCCACTATGTCCAAACATCTGACCAAAAATTATTCTGGTTGTTTCTGAGAGGGTGCTCGTTTGGATGAAATCAACATTTAGATCAGTGGACACTGATCCTAGTACCCTGTCCTCCTTAATGTGGGTGGGTATATCCAGTTAGTTGAAGGCCCTGATGGAACAAAGAATGAGCTCCCCCTAGCAAGAGGAATTCTGCAGGCAATGGCCTTCAAACTGGAACTGCAGCCTCCAATCTCTCCGGGGTCTCCCACTCACCTTGCAGATTTTGGACTTGCCAGGCAGAATTCATTTAGTACCAAGAAGTCTGTGAGGTCCACTGTTGGCTCAAGTCAGATCCTTTCCCAGGAACCTCATCCTTCTGTGGCCTTAACAGTTTTTCCAAAGCCCTTCCTGGCCACACACCTCCTCCATGGGAGCCTCATGATTCCCTTCTGCCTCCAGCCACTGCCACCCGTGTCCACTGAGGGTTTTTCCAGGATGGGAACATCATGTCAAGAGAGGACCCCTGGCAAGGATGAGGCGGCAGCCCACAGCTCCCCACCATCCCCATCACAGCTTCTCTCATTGTGTGGCCAAGAATGTAAACAGCCTGAGCCCCCTCCTTCTCTGTCCATTCTGTTCTCCGGGTCTTGAGGGCCTGTCAGGACACCTCCCTGCACCTGCCCAAAGTTGGCTCATCCTGCAAATCTCGGCTCCTCTCCCTGCTCTAGGCACAGAACTCAGCTGTCCCATCCCATTGGTGGCCCCATCCTCTGACCGCAGCACCCCTGAGTGCCTTTGTAGCCTCTGCCATGGGTGCAGGGATCCCACCGTGGGAGGTGGGGTATAGTAGGAACCCAGAGGCTACTCCTCCATGTGGAGCCTACTGCCAATCAAGACCCCAACAGTCCCGCTCAGTGACTAAGCTGGAGGGAAGTCCTGAGTGGGCACCCTGGTCATGAAACACCCTGGAAGGGGGAGAGGGCTTTCCAATTCTAAACATGCACCCCCCCCAATATGGGCAGTGCATATTCCATGGAACAAACACCAAATCCCGTCACCTATCTGGGCTTGACGCGAGGAGAGCAGTCCCTGGAGTATCCCTGCAATAGTTGGGATAGTTGCCCCTCAAACCTCATTGTGCAGACATATAAAGCCCAAACAGGCCAACAAAAACTGTATAAGTTATGCTGAGGAAAGTGGCTTCAGGGCTGGATTTACAGATGTTGCAAGAAACCTTTTGAACGCAGTAAAAGTCATAAGCTTGCTAACCGCTGAAAACAATAGCAGTTAATCACCACTGTAAAAAGACTTGGCTGTTATCTTCAGAAACAGATCTCCACACTCAATGGTCTTGCACAACTTCCCTCCCTAGACCCTTCACATGGCACGTGACCTTCCTCTCCAGACCCCTCCCGTGGCATGTGAACTTCTCTCTGAAGATCCCACATGTGACACGTGGCTTTCCCTCTTTAGACCGCTCACACAGCACCAGACCTCCCTCTCAAGACCCTTTGCACAATATGTGACCTTCCTTTTGCAAACCCATCACACAGCACGCGATCTTCCCTCTCAAGACCCTGCCTGTGACCCGTGGCTTTCCCTCTCCAAACCCTTCACACAGCCTGTGAATTTACCTCTTCAGCTTCCTCCTACAGCATGGGACCTTGCCTCCTTAGACCCCTCACATAGCTTGTGACCTTCCCTCTCCAGACTCTTCATATGGGGTGTTGAGACCTTCCTTTTCCAGACCAGTCACACAGCAAATGGCAGTCTCTATCCAGACCCCTTACGTGGCATATGACCTTCCCTCACTAGACTCCTCATAGGCTAGCTGACCTTCCCTGTCCAGTCCCCTCACATGGCTCATGCCTGTCTCTCTTTAGACCCTTCCACATGACATGTGACCTTCTGTCTCCAACCCCCTCGCATGACACATGGCCTTCCCTCTTTAGACCCCTCACATGGCATGTGACTTTCCCTCTACAGACTCCTTATACAACACGTGACCTTCCCTTTTCAGACTCATCAAACGGTATGTGACCTTCCCTCTCCAGACTCCCCCCAGGGCCCGTGACCTTCTCTCTCCAGACCTCCCATATCTTACGTGAATTTCTCTCTCCAGACACTTTATACAGCACATATTTTCTCTCCAGCCCCCCACACAACACATGACATTCCCTCTCCAGACTCCTCATATGACTTGTGACCTTCCTGACCCACACCCTTCACATGGCACGTGACTTTTCCTCCTTAGACTCCTCATATGACACATGACCTTCCATCTTTAGACCCTTTGTATGACATATGACCTTCTCTCTCCAGACCCCTCACATGGCCCAGGACTTTCCCTGTCCAGACACCTCACATGTCTTGTGACCGTCCCTCTCCAGACCCTTCATATGACATGTGATCTTCCCTCTCCAGACCCCTCCTGTGGCATGTGACCTTCCCTCTTAGACCCCTCCTATGGCACGTGACCTTCCCCCTCTTAGACCCCTTACACAGCACGTGATCTTCCCTGTCCAGACACCTCACATGTCATGTGACCGTCCCTCTCCAGACCCCTCCTATGGCACGTGACCTTCCCTCTTCAGCCTTCCCTGGCACAACCTTATAAAACACCTCTTCCGCCCCTGCCTCTTGGCAGACAGCCTGTCTTTGCTGCACTGCCTGTTGCTACCTTGCCACGTACTTTGCCTTTCATCAATCTACCTTTCTCAGTTCATAACTACCTTTTAAATTATTTTACCCCCACAACACCAGTCTCAGCAAGTCAAGTCTACCCACAATACTCATGTTAAAACTTGATTCCCAGTGTTGGAGGTAGGGCCTAATGGAAGGTGTTTGAGCCATGAGGGTGGATCCATGAAAGGCTTGGCACCCTCCTTGTCCTCACAATAGTGACCTCTGGCTCTAACAGTCCCCAGGAGAACAGGTTGTTGACAGAGGCTGGCCCCTTCTCCTCTCTCTTCTTCCAACCCCCAACCCCCC
>NW_007047408.1:9982-16013 GCF_000164805.1 Carlito syrichta
CCCTGACCTGCACACATGGCTGCTCTCACCTTACCGCACAAGTCAAAACAGCTTGGAGCCCTCGCCCGATGCAGATGCTGGAGCCGTGCTTCTCATACAGACTGCAGAACCGGGGAACAAATAAACCTCTTTTTATTATTAATTACCCAGCCCCAGGCATTCCTTTAAAGAAACACAAATGGTCTCAGGCAGCCCCCGGCAGCCACCCTCTTGCATGTCCCTGCAATGCTTTATGTGTCTACACCTCCAACTAAACCAGTTGGGAGGGACTAAACGGAGGGACCACTTGCTGATACAAGTCTGGTCTCACTGCAGGAGCCCCCAGGATACTGAGGCCTTTAGAGCAGGCATCAGCAGAGTGAAAGGCAACAGAAGAGGCCACTTTGGCATGAGTTGTTTTGAGGTGAAGACAGCTAAAAAGAAGCTGGCGCAAGAAAAACGCTCTGCCTATTCACTTTCTACCTGGAAGGGCAGACGGATGCTTAATCTCCAGAGACAACCCCAGACCCTTATCAGCACAGAAGCATCTGCACAACAAACCTGCTAACTAGCACACATCTTTCCTTAGTTTCCCTTATATATTTGCCTTCTCTGATTTGCTGCTTGGAGGCATAAAGCCCCTTGGTTTTGTCTGATTGCTTATCTAAAAATGGTTACCCTTTTGCTGAGATGCTTTATAAGCTCAAAATCCAAATGTCCCATCTAATTACTCATCTCTGCTCCCCGTGTAAGCATGAAGCAGGTGCTAACAAACTTCATTATTTTTCTTCCATTAATCCGCCTTTGGTTATTCTAATTTACAGGGTCCCAGCCAAGAAACCTAAGATGAATAGAGGGAATTTTTTTTTTATTTCCCTACAAAAGCAAGCCCCTCTCACACACACCCTGGGGGGGGGGGAGCAGGTCTGAGACCTAGAACAGAGGCCCCTTGAGCTGTCTGTTGAAGGAGGTGGCAATCCCAGGTGACCCTGCAAGGAGACAGCCAGGGTCAACTCTCGGTCTCAGCATCCTCTCCCTCTGGTCTCCCCTAGGCTGGCCAGCACCCAAGGAGCTGACCCATCCAGCATCCAGGAAGTAAGGCAGGTTAGAATCTGTTTTAAAGACAGGGCCTGTGGTGCAGGTGGGAAGCTGGCCTGGTTGGGGGTGACAGAGCTGGGGGATCCTGACACCCACAGCCAGAGGGCTCGAGCTAGAAAGAGCCCCTGAGTCAGGTTTGCTGAGCTGATTACAGGAAACATGATGACAGGGCACACTGTTAGACATTGCATGCTACAGGGCTGTTAGAGTAAGCTGAACAGACCACACCAGGTCTTCCCATCTGAAAGATGGCCCATTCCAACTATCAGGAGGGATGCTCAAGAGGAGAGGCTGCCCATTACCCAAGCTACTTTGGAGCCCCCAGAACATTCTGATGCTGAGGAGGAGCATGAAATCTGACAGAAACAATACTCCATCTGGCTTTGATGACTCTTGGGTAAAGCACAGTGGGAAATCCATGCTCCTGCCCACCTCCATATCTCTAGGGTGACTTGAGGGACATGCGTGGTCCTGGAAGATGCTGCATCAGGCTCCCCCAGTGAAGCCCATGCAGTGGGAGCTTCATGCTCCTGCTTGCCCTACGTCTCTAGGGTGACTTTGGGGGACAACTGTAATACTGGAAGATGCTCAGTCAAGCTCTCCCAATGAAGCCCATGTGTCCTTGGCTTGTGCAGGACTGGAAGGCCCAACCACACCAGCAAAGCTGGTAAACTGACAGAGGCTACCCTGGCATGACAGGACAGCAGATCTAGAAACTGGGTCAAATAAAGCCATGCCACTGTGCACATGCTGCCAAAAGAGCAACTGAGGGGGTTAGACAAGGGCAGTCCAGTTTCAGTGCACCCAGGGGTCACAAATACCTAAAAATTTGGAATTGGGTTGTACATTAAATCTGGAAAAGTTTTGACGTGCATGTTAGAAAAAGCCTAGACGTCCTTGAAGCCTACTGGTAGAAGCATGGGCGTTAGAGATTAAATGGTCACGAACAGAATGTTATTAGAGATATGAATGTTCAAGTTGCCTCTAGTGAGGCCTCTGACAGAAATGACAAACGTGCTATACTTACAAGTGATGAACTTGGATATTTAGCTGAGGACGACTCTAAGCAAAGTGTTGAAGGCGTGGCCTGATTTCTCCTTGCTGCTTACAGTAAAATGTGAGAGGAGAGAGATAGATTGAAGAGGGGATTGTTAAGTAAACAGGAACCCCAACCTGAACAATCTGAACAGCTTGTCCAGTGGTGTGCTCTGGAAATGGTCTAGAGTCTGTGGGGGCAACCACTTACCAGTGAGATTGGATATATGGGTCAAGGGCCTGATCAGTATCTGAACAGAAGCCAGGGATAAAGAAGAGGTCACACAGGCATATCTGTGAAGAACCCTCTTGTCTGGTGGCTTGAGTTCCATGAATGTCATGGGAGGTGGACAAGCCTTTTTGGGAATTTTATGACTGCAGAAACAATGCTAGCTTGGGTTGGAGGAGAGGGAGACCAGACAAAATGAAGGGAGAATGACAAGATCAGAGCCACTGATGCAAGGCTGTGGATGCAGAGGGTGGAGCAGCCCCAGAGGGCCTAGAGGACAGAGTATGGGCCCAAGGAGCCTCAGATCTGATGGGGTTTACCCTGCTGGTTTGGGGCTTGCTGGGCATCCATGCTCCAGTCTCTCCCTTTTGGTATGGGAACAACTACTCTACGTCTGTCTCATCATTGTGCTTTGGGAGAAGGTAACTGGTTGTCTGCTTTCTCAGGTCCAAGATGGAGAGGAATTTTACTCCAGAATGAATCATCCCTGAGCCTCACCCATACCTTATTTGGGTGACATTTAGATGAGATTTTGGACTTAGAGTTGATGCTGAATGGGGATGTTGAGATGTGAGATGCTGGAGGTTTGCGTGCAAGAAGGACATGAATTCTGGGTGGACAGAGGGTGGACTGTCATGGGTCCAGCTATGTTCCCCTACAAATTCATATGTTGATGCTCCAACCCCCAGGATCTCAGAAAGTGGCCTATTTGGAAATAGTGTCTCTGCAGATGTAATCGAGTTCAGATGAGGTCCTTCTGGATTAGGGTACGCCTCTAAACCATTATGACTATTGTCCTCATAAACAGGGAACATTTGCACAGACAGGCATGTGGGGACGATGCCACATAGAGTGAAGGCAGAGACTGGGGTGGTGCTTCCACCTGCCATGGAAGGCCGGGGATTGCCAGCAAACCTCAGAAGCCAGGAGAGTGGCCTGGGGCAGACTGTCCCCAAGACACAGAGGAACCAGTCCTGCCGGCATCTTCACCCCAGAAGTCTGGCCTCTACCCTGAAAGGGAATAGGCTTCTGTTGTTGAAGCCGCATAGTCTTGGTGCTTATTGTGGAGGCCTTTGCTGACAGACACACAGTGGTCAGCCAGACCTGCACGAGGCCTTGCCACCCCAACCTACCCTCAGGCTTCCAGCCCTCTGTGAGTGGCTGGGCTGCATGGTAGCTTCACCTTGTCCTCCCAAGCCTGGGAGGATGAGCCAATGATGAGCCTCACATGACCAGGATGGAACTGAGGCTGAAGACAGCCAATTAGGAGCCCAGAGCTGGAGGACAGATGACCACTAACTACAAGAGTATCCCCTCTCTCCTGGATGTTCTCTCTAGGACCAGGGAGGGGTCCTGCAGGAACACATGCCTAGCTGTGTCCTCTGGAGGGCACATTTGGTGGGAAGGATGTGATTCGCACCCCAAGGTCATCTCCCACTCAGCTCAGAGCTCTCCCCGCACTCCCCTCTTCCTCCCTGCCCTCAGGCTCTGCCAGTCCCTGCTCAGCCCTGAACACCTCCTCTGCCTCCCCTCTGCCAAGTTGGCAACCTGTGCCCCCACTCTGCTCGTACTCCTGTGGTGTCCACATCCCCGGCCCCAGGAGCAGAGCTGGTGTTCCTGGCCCTGGCAGCCCACCCAGTTCCTCCAAGAGCTCAGACCCAGGGCCTCCTGCCCAGTGCCCTCTCCTGTGTCAGCTCTGGCACCACCCTGCCCTACTCCACTGCAGCTGCCCCTGACAACCACTGCCCAGCTCAGTCACATGCTCCTCCTCCCATGGGAGGCTCCTGGGCTCTCCTGAGTGAGAGGTTCTGGAGAGAGGACCAAGGAGAAGCAATCACCAAGACAGAACAGGCTCAAATGAGAACCGAGGCATGGAGAAGGCCATCAGGGTGCAGCAGGCACTGTCACCGCCAGGGCCAGCAGTTCTGGGGACTTGGAGCCAGGGAGTAAAGACAGTGCCTGACAGCTCGGGTATCCCATCCTTCCCCTAGGTATAGGGGCACCCAGCACCCCCCTCCCCCACATACCCACAAGGCAGCCAGGGCATGTCTGGACTCCCCCCTCACCTTGACACAGAAACCACCAGAAGAAAAGGGAACTTCAGGAAGTAAGCCATGCACCCCAGTTTCAGTCCTGTTCTTAGTCTCTGTGGGGGTGGAGTCCACACTTCTGAGGACCTGAAGGCCAGAGCTGCCAGCTCCTGGGAAGACAGAGCTGTGGTGATGGATGCAGTGTGGGGCATGGAGGACCCACATGTGCAGAGCCAGAGCAGGTGAGGCTCGGGGCCTAGAACCTCGGTGAGTAGGGTGGCATGGCAGTGGTAGAGAGGAGGGGATAGAGCTGGGTGATCATGGGCCCTCCCAGACCCGAGCTGTCCACAGGCCCTGGGAGGAGGGCAGACGCTGAGGGGAGGCCAGCCCCCACACAGAGGCCTGCAGGGCTGCCAGTTCAGGGGAAGTGGGCTGTCATCAGGCCCACGAGCATCCCAGACAACAAGGCTAGACAGGCTGGAGGCATGTCCTTGGGAACAAAAGGGCCAGGGTCACCCAGAGCACGACAGAACAGGGCCACAAGCTGTGCTGAGACATGCGGCGGTGCTTAGTGGAGACGAGCCAGGGGAGGAGGACGCCAGGACAGGGGTGGACCTGAGCAGAGGACAAGGCACAGGGCAGGAGGAGAGGACGCCCTAGTGGGCTGAAGGGGCCTTTCCAGACCAGGAAAGTGGCCCCAGTGCAGAACAGGGTCAGAGGTCGTGCCCAGGTGTCCTCAGCCCAGCCAGGGCCAGGGGCGGCAGGTGAGCTGGGGGTAGAGCATGGTGGGCAGGCGTGGCAGCAGGACAGGCTGCAAGCGGGGCGGTGGGGAGCCTATACAGGGCAGCAGGGCCAAGGTTCGCTGTGGAGAGAAGGGTGACTGTGCAGAGCATGCACCAGGAGGGAAAAGGGAAGAGGACAGGAAGGCCAAAGAGGGGCCTGGCTCCTGGGCCAGGGGGCAATGGGCAGGGGCTGAGGGTCCCATGGGCACAGGGCAGTGGACCCAGCAGAGCAGGGGACTGGGGGAAGCAAGGTCCAGGGAAAGCTCCCAGAGCGGGGGCAGAAGGAAGAGGAGAGGCCAAGGGTCAAGGAGCTCACCTCGGAGACGACTAGGCCAGGGGCAAGGGGCCCAGCTGAGGACAGCCCCATGGTGCAGGGAGTGAGCCCAGCCCTGGGCAAGGAATGAAGCAAGAAGTGAAAACTGCCTTAGCCCAGGGTGCCGGGATGGGAAGGAGGAACACTTGAGGAATGGGGCGAGCGGGGGAGGCAGGACAAGCAGGGGCAGCTCAGGGAGCAAGGGCAGAGCAGGCGCAGGTGAGCAGAGGCAGGAGAAGCCAGGACGGGAGCACCTCTGGGAGCTCGGGGGATGAGGGCAGAGCAAGAGCAGGTGAACAAGGGCAGGGGGAGGCAAGAGGAGCGGAGGGGAGCTCTGAGGATGAAAGCAGAGCAGGGGCAGGTGAGCAGGGGCAGGGGGAGCAGGATGAGCAGGGGGCAGCTCTGGGAGCTCAGGGGATGAGAGCAGAGCAGGGGCAGGTGAGTGAGGGCAGCTCAGGGAGCGAGGGCAGCGCAGGCACAGGTGAGCATGGGCGGGGGGGGGGTGCAGGACGAGCAGGAGCAGCTCAGGGAGCTCAGGGGGCAATGGCAGGTCAGGGGCGGGTGG
>NW_007047408.1:16033-16988 GCF_000164805.1 Carlito syrichta
CGGGGGAGGCAAGACAAGCAGGGTTGAGCTCTGGGAGCTCAGGGGGCAAGGGCAGAGCAGGGGAAGGTGAGCAGGGGTGGGGGGAAGCAGGGCGAGCCGGGGGCAGCTCTAGGGATGAGGGAAGAGCAAGTGGAGATGAGCATGGGCAGAGGGGAGGAGGGACGAGCAGGGAGCAACTCTGGGAGTCCAAGGGATGAGAGCAGAGCAAGAGCAGGTGAACAGGGGCAGGGGGAGGCAGAACGAGCAGGCGGTAGCTCAGTGCATGAGGGCAGCGCAAGCGCAGGTGAGCATGGGCGTGGCGGGGGAAGCAAGATGAGCAGGGGCAGCTCAGGGAGCTCAGGGGGCAAGGGCAGAGCAGGGGCAGGTGAGCAGGGGCAGGGGGAGGCAGGAGGGGCAGAGGGGAGCTCCGAAGGCGAAAGCAGAGCAGGGGCAGGTGATCAGGGGCAGGGGGAGCAGGATGAGCCGGGGGCAGCTCTGGGAGCTCAGGGGATGAGGGCAGAGCAGGGGCAGGTGAGCAGGGGCAGGGGGAGGCAGGAGGGGCAGAGGGGAGCTCCGAGGGCGAAAGCAGAGCAGGTGCAGGTGAGCAGGGGCAGGGGGAGCAGGATGAGCTGGGGGTAGCTCTGGGAGCTCAGGGGATGAGGGCAGAGCAGGGGCAGGTGAGCAGGGGCAGCTCAGGGAGCGAGGGCAGAGCATGCACAGGTGAGCATGCACGAGTAGGGGGGAAGCAGGATGAGCAGACAGCAGCTCAGGGAGCGAGGGCAGAGCAGGCACAAGTGAGTATGGGCGGGGGGGCGAAGCAGGACGAGCAGAGGCAGCTCTGTGAGTTCAGGGGATGAGGGCAGAGCAAGAGCAGGTGAACAGGGGCAGGGGGAGGCAGGAGGGGCAGAGGGGAGCTCCGAGGGCGAAAGCAGAGCAGGGGCAGGGGGAGCAGGATGAGCAGGGGGCAGCTCTGGGA
>NW_007047408.1:17316-19505 GCF_000164805.1 Carlito syrichta
GCAGGGGCCGGGGGAGACAGGACAAGCAGGGGTCCGCCGAGAGGGCAAGGGCAGAGCAGGGGCAGATGAGCAGGGGTGGGGGGAAGCAGGGCGAGCAGGGGTAGCTCTAGGCATGAGGGAAGAGCAGGTGGAGATGAGCAAGGAGCACCTCTGGGAGCTCAGGAGCTGAGGGCAGAGCAGGGGCAGGTGAGTGGGGCAGCTCGGAGCAAGGGCAGAGCAGGCACAGGTGAGCATGGGCGGGTAGGGGGAAGCAGGACGAGTAGGGGCAGCTCAGGGAGTTCGGGGGGAAGGGCAGAGTAGGGGCAAGTGAGCAGGGGGCGGCAAGCAGGGGGTAGCTCTAGGGATGAGGGAGGAGCAGGGAGCACCTCTGGAGGCTCAGGAGATGAGGGCAGAGCAAGAGCAGGTGAACAGGGGCCGGGGAGGCAGAAGGAGCAGGGGCAGCTCAGGGAGCGAGGGCGGAGCAGGGGCAGGTGAGCATGGGCATGGGAGGAAGCGGGATGAGCAGGGGCAGCTCAGGGAGCTCAGGGCATGAGGGCAGTGTAGGGGCAAGTGAGCAGGGGCAGGGGGAGGCAGAACGAGCAGGGGCAGCTCAGGGAGCGAGGGCGGAGCAGGCGCAGCTCAGGGAGCGAGGGCGGAGCAGGCCCAGGTGAGCAGGGGCAGTCGGAGGCAGGTTGAACAAGAGAAGCTGAGGGTAAGCAGGGGCCGGCGAGACAGTAGGAGATGGCAGGAGGTAGAGGAAGAGGGCAGATCCGGACCCTCATCCAGCAGCAGCGAGCTCTCCGGCAGCACACAAAGGTGTCAGGAGAGCGCGGCAGCCTCCTGTGAGAGGAGCACATGGCTGAGCTGAGCAGTGTGGGGTGGGGCAGTGCAGTGGAGCAGGGCAGGGTGATGCCAAGGCTGGCACAGGAGAGAACGCTGGGCAGGGAGGCCCTGTGGCTGAGCTCCTGGAGGAACGTGTGGGCTACCAGGGCCGGGGCCACCATTTCTGCTCCTGGGACCAGGGATGTGAGTCTGGTGGGAAGCAGAGTGGGGACATAGGCTGCTGCCTGAGGGGCTGCAGAGCCCAGAGCACAGCAGGGGCTGGAAGAGCCTGGGGGCAGGAAGGGAGATGGGAGGGTGGGCAGGGCTCTGGGCTGAGTGAGGGGTGGGCCTGGCAGGTGGGGACTTGGCTTCCCCAGGGTAGGCGTATGTCTGACTCACTCCAGGGGCCCAGGACCACTGGGTCAGCACAAGGAAGGACACAGGGCCCGCCCTGTGGCCCTGGGCTGTTCACTCAATGCAGGGAGGGGCAGGCAGAAGGTGGACGCAAGGCTTCTACCTGTGCTGGGTGGATCTGTGCTGAGCTCAGCCAGGAGGAAAGCTCTGGAGAGAGCCAGGCGCAGACAGCAGCCAGCAGGGGCAGGCCTCGGCCCACCCTGGTGATGGCAGGGTGGTGAACGTGGGGACAGGGGTAGAGGGGCCATGGTGAGCCTCAGGAAGCCGTGCAGGACACCCAAGAAGGACTCATTGGGCCCGGGCGCTCCGACCCAAGCCTGTGCTAGCAGGCATGAGGGGCTCCAGGGAAACGGGACAAGGCTGGGGGAGGAGGTTCCCAGGCAGCTGTTCCAGGACAGGGATGGTCCAAGGCGCCGGAGCCTGGGCAGCACCCCACCCAACACAGCCTGGTGCCTGGACAGCAGAACCAGTTCCAGAAACAAGGGCCCTGGAGGCTAGAGGGTGGCCACCACCGTAAACACGTGTCTCACCAAGGGAGGAGCTTGGTGCTAGGGCCAGGAAGGGCAGCAGGGTAAGGGGCTGTGGGAGACCTGAAAGACAGGAAACAGAGGTACAGGTACAGCTAGGAATCCACAGGAGGCTGGAGGAGGGTCAAGCGTGCCTAGGTGGTGCTTGAGGACAGGGCCGAGGACAGGTTGGAGGCCCCAGGCTGTGCTGGCTCCAAGCAGTCATCAAGCCCTGACCCTGACTGGCAACTTGTCCAGCGCCTGCAGCTGCAGGGGCAAAAAACCCTGGGGCAGAGAGAGAGGGCAGCTGGTCCTGCAAGCACGTCTGTGGGAGGGCAGGGCGGGAGGAACCAGGAAGATCCAAGGTCAGAGAAGTCTCGTGCTGGATCCGACTCTGGCAACACCACAATCACACATGCCTCCTCTCTTGCAGCCTCCAAAACAGCCCCATCCGTCTTCCCCATGGCG
>NW_007047408.1:19525-46300 GCF_000164805.1 Carlito syrichta
TGAGCCCGTGACTGTGACATGGAACTCAGGCGCCCTGACCAGCGGCGTGCACGACTTCCCACCAGTCCTGCTGTCGGGGCTCTACTCCAAGAGCAGCATGGTGACCGTGCCTGCCGGCAACTTGCGCAGTCAGACTTTCACCTGCAATGTAGCTCACACGGCCAGCGGTACCAAGGTGGACAAGAAAGTTGGTGAGAGGACAGCCCGGTGCAGGAGGGCATCCACCGGGAGATGGGCTTGAGGTCAGCCCTTTGCCTGGATGGGCCACAGCTGGGTGGCCTTAGCCAGGATGGTGACCCCTCTCCACCTGGAGACTCTGCCAGTGCCTCTCCTGCTCAGGGAGAGAATCTTCTGGGTGCTTCTGCCAGACTCAGGATGGGCACTGACTGGATGCCCCTGCCCCAGGCTCCAGGCACACAGAGGTGGATTCTGTTCTCAGCCCCGCCAAGATCCACACCTGGGAGGAACTGGCCCTGACCTAAGACCACCCCAATGGCCACACACTCCCCACCTCAGCCTGGACACTTTCTATTTGCCTAGACCCCAGTAAACCCCATCTTCTCTCTCTGCAGAATACTCCAGTAAGCCGCCAGAGGGGGACTGTTCCAAGTGCTCGTGTAAGTCAACCTGGACCTGGCCCTCCAAGAAGGGGGATGAGGGGCCCCAGAGCAGCTTGAGTCAGAGGACAGGCCCCGCCCCAGGTGCTGACATGATCGCCCCATCTCCCCCAACTAGGTTGTAGCTCCCTGCTGGGAGGACCGTCAGTCTTCATCTTCCCCCCAAAACCCAAGGACACCCTCATGATCTCCCTGACCCCCAAGGTCACATGTGTGGTAGTGGACGTGAGCCAGGATGAACCCGACGTCCAGTTCACCTGGTACGTGGATGGCGTAGAGACGCACACGGCCCAGACGAAGCCACGGGAGCAGCAGTACAACAGCACGTACCGTGTGGTCAGCGAACTCCCTGTCCAGCACCAGGACTGGCTGAAAGGCAAGGAGTTCAAGTGCAAGGTCAACAACAAAGCCCTCCCAGCCCCCATCGAGAGAACCATCTCCAAGGTCAAAGGTAGGAGTGGTGGGCTGGTGGGTTGTGGGCAGAAGACTTTCACTGGTCCCACAAACAAGGCCAGCTCAGCCCACCTTGCTCTTGGAGTGACTTCTGTCCTGGCCTCTGTCCCTACAGGGCAGCCCCGTGAGCCACAGGTGTACACCCTGCCCCCATCCCAGGAGGAAATGAGCAAGAGCCATGTCAGCATAACCTGCCTGGTCACTGACTTCTACCCTCTAGACATCAGTGTTGAGTGGGAAAGCAATGGACAGGTGGAGAAAGACTACAAGAATACCCAGCCCGTGCTAGACAGCAATGGCCACTACTTCCTCTACAGCAAGCTCCGTGTGGACAAGAAAAGATGGGATGCGAAGAGCCTATTCACGTGCTCTGTGATGCATGAGGCTCTGCACAACCACCATACGCAGAGGTCCCTTTCCCGGCCTCCGGGTAAATGAGCACTATGCCCTCTAAGACCCTGGTTCTCAGGACCCCGTGAGGATGCCTAACATTCACCCCCGTGTACATACTCCCAACATCCAGCATGGAAATAAAGCACCCAGCACTGCCCTGGGCCCCTGCGAGACTGGTGGTTCTTTCCACGGGGCAGGCCAGACTGGGGTCTGATTGCCATGAGGAAGACACAGTGGGTTCCACACGACCAGGTCCCAGGGTGTGCAGGTCCCCCGCTCAGTGGGGGCAGGGAAGCCTTGCCAGGGGAGTCTTTTGTTCCTGGCCCTCCCTCCAGTCAGCACTACCCTGGGCTGGGCAGAAAGAAGCCCCAGGAGCCCCCCGAGTACACTAGCACACAGTCCGTCTCTGCAGGAGCCTGTTCTTGTCTGCAGGTCCCTGTCCACACAGGGACACACCTAGCTGTGAGTGTCGGGACAGCCGCCTCTTGGCCCCCTGGCCCTGGCAGCACTCAGCTCAGGCAGCTCTGCCAGCTTTGACCCTGCATGGAGTCAGGGTTACCCACCGTGGGGACACTACCCACTCACAGGGACATCCAAACCTTTGCTCCAGGGAGGGACTGTCTAAGACACCCACGTGGAAACTGCACCTAGACCCCTGAAAACAAGCCCCTCTTGCTGAGCCCTGGCCAACCCAAACCGCCATGGCAAACACGCATGTACCTGCTTCCATGGCACACACACGTGTACATGCTTAACACAGGGGTGCCCCAGTGGCCCCTGAGCAAGGCCCACTCACACAAGCACTCCCCCAACGGCCATCCCATCCCAATCCCACCTCAAGGCCCACAGGCTGCTCAGACAAGGGGCCCAGCACCCACACACACACACATCCCATGCCCAGACTGACCCCACACAGGGGCACACAAACCCTATCACTATCCCAGCCTGAGGTCACTTCTCTTCACACTGCCCTTCCTCACAGTGGGGACTGCAACAGGGACATGCTTCACCATTTTCCTGTCCTCTGGGCCCGGGTGCCAGGGACGGGGCAGAGGGCCAGGGTGGGCAGATACAGATCCACTCCCTGCCGGGGCTGGGACACAAGGAAGAGGGAGCCAGGCCACCTTTCATCGCTGGGTTCTAGCTGAGCCTTGGGGCAAAAGCTGAAGGAGTTAGGGGCAGAGGCTGGTGCCGAGGGAGAGAGGCCCAAGGGATCCACCTCAGACAGTGTCAGCCCAGCCAGGGTCCTCTGTCCTGGGCCCTGCCAGAGGGAAGTGCCCCCAGAGGCTCAGCCCAGGGTATACCACACTGACCACCCCCTCCCTGTCCAGAGCTGCACCTGGACGAGAGCTGTGCCCAGGCCCAGGACGGGGAGCTGGATGGGCTGTGGACCACCATCACCATCTTCATCACACTCTTCCTGCTGAGCGTGTGCTACAGCGCCACCGTCACCTTCTTCAAGGTCGGCCCACACTGTCCCCATGCTGCCCCTGATGCTGACTCCGCCACTGTCCCTGACAGCCCCCACAGTGTTCCTGACACTGCTCCCATGCTGTCCCCACACCGTCCCCATGTCATTTCCATGCTGTCCCAACACAGTCACCATGCTGTCCCCACATTGTCCTCAATGCTGTGCCCCATGCTGCTCCTCTTGCTTTCTCCGCTTTTTCCCCAATGCTGTGTCCCATGCTGTCCCCAATCTGTCTCCATATTGTCCCAAATGCTGTCCCCCATGTCATGCCCCATGCTGTCCCCACTCTGACCATTGTCTCGCATGTTGTCCCCCACCATCCTCACACTTTCGGCACACTGTCCCCACACTGTCTCCAGTCCCTGTACCCATGCTGTCCCCACTGTCCCCCACTTTTCCATGTGCTGTCCCCCAACCATCCCCATGCTGTTCCTGACACTGTCCCCTCACTGTCCCTGACACTGTCACCATGCTGTTCCCACACAGTCCCCTATGTTGTTCCCACACTCTTCCCAATACTGTACCCCACACTGTCACTACTGTGTCCCCACTGTCCCCCCACTGTCCCCTCACTGTCCTCATACTGTCCCCATGTTGTTCCTGACACTGTCCCTCACTGTCTTCATATTGTTTCCATGCTGTCTCCATATTGTTTCCATGCTGTCTCCATGTTGTCCCTGGCACTGTCCCCAACACTATCCTCACACTGTTCCTTCATTGTCCCCGACACTGTCCTTATGCTGTCCCCACACCGTTCCCAACATTATCCCCTGTGCTGTTCCCCCACTGTCCCTACATTGTCCCCATATGCTGTCCTCACTCTGTTCCCCATGTTGCCCCCACATTGTCCTTGTGCCATCCTCCACACTGTCCCTACTCTGTCCCCCACTTAGTCTCCTACATGCTGTTCCCTACATGCTGCCCCACACTGTCCCCAAGCTGTCTTCATGCTGTTCCCCACACTCTCCCCATGCTGTCCTAGACACTGTCCCCTGCACTGTCCCAGAACTATCCCTACACTGTCCCCCACGTGCTATCACCACACCATCCCCTCACCTTGTTCCACACACACTGCCTCCACCCATGGTGTTCTTATGATGTCACCCCACAGTCCCTACACTGTCCTCACACTGCCACCATGTCGCTCCTGACACTGTCCCCTATGCTGTCCCCTGTGCTGCCCCTATACTCT
This sequence comes from Carlito syrichta, assembly GCF_000164805.1. Classification (NCBI taxonomy): domain Eukaryota; kingdom Metazoa; phylum Chordata; class Mammalia; order Primates; family Tarsiidae; genus Carlito; species Carlito syrichta. The sequence goes on from NW_007047408.1 coordinate 23,652, forward strand.
ACCCCACTATTCCCATGCTATCATCCCACAATATCTCCCCCATGCTGTCCTCACACTGTCCCCATGCTGTTCCCCATGCTGTTCCCACAGCGTCCCACACTGTCCCTTCAAGGCCTTCCTCTCTACGTCCAGCGGTGAGACCCTGGCACCTGAGAGCATGGAGGGGTGGGGACCTTGAGCCAAGGGTTGTGGCCTCACTTACCTATATGCTGTCCCTGCAGGTGAAGTGGATTTTCTCTTCGGTGGTGGACCTGAAGCAGACAATCATCCCCGACTACAGGAACATGATTGGGCAGGGGGCCTAGAGTCACCCTCTGCATGGGCATCCAGGACTGCCTAGACCCCTCCCAGGAGCCTGCCTACCATGCTTAGCTGCCATGCAGGTCGCACCTGCCCTCTGACCTCACCATCCATGGCCCTATGACTTTCTGACCTCGCCGTCAACCTCTGACCCTGCCATGCCTGGCCTGTCCCCCTTTGAGAACCTTGAGGGCAGGTGCACTTCAGACCTCAGCTGCCTGGGGTGCTGGGGGCTTTGTGTTCCCTCACTGGGACACCCCTGCCCTCAGAGCAGCCTGGCACTCACTCACGAGGAGACAGAGGCCAACATCCTAGGCATCCACCCAGTAAGGGGTGACCCCATCCATGCCAGCTTCCGGATACTGGCGCATTTTTCCAGATGTTTGAGCAGGGCCACAAGACTAAGAAGTCATCAGGCCAGCAGCCTTTAACAGGGAAGCTTCCAGAGGTGCTGTTAGGGGTCACACCTTCCTCCCAGCCCATGCCTGGCATGGCTCCATCCTGGGACTCTGGTGAACTGCTGGTCTGAGAAGTGAACTTGTTTTTATTTCAAGCCAAGAACACTGTTCCTTTGCTCCTGGAAAGGAGTCTTCCACGGAACAGGAAGACAGTGCATGCTGGCACTACCTCTTGACCACTGCTCACCCCAATAGATTCTCAGAGGTGGGACTCAATCCACCTCAGAGTCTGCACTGAGAAGAGGGCTGGGCCCAGGACACTGCAGGCCCTGGCTCCATGCCACAGAAGCACTCAGAGAAGAGCCTGGGCCACGTGGCTGCTGTGGGCCCAAGGGTGGGAACACCCAAGGAGGAATGGGCATGCAGCTAGGCAGGCCTCCTGCAGAGAGGCAAGACACATTTGTAGGTCCCATAAATGTAGGGAGCTGAGGAGCACCAGGGGAGAGAGGTGGAGAGAGACACCTGGAGAGCACAGCCAGACCTGGCCCTGAGGCACCCGCTGTAGGAACCACCAGTCACTCAGGGGTGACAAGATGACCGAGGAGAGAACCCAGTCCACAGGGGCCTTAGCGAGCAGGGCCAGATGGCTACAGGCCCTAGATAGAGACCCCCGTCAGGGACCCCCGTGCTCCACTGCTCTGTCCCTTCTTTGGGTACAGGCACGTGGGATCTGCAGTCAGGAAGAGAAACGAGCAGGGAGATGCGCCCGGCCCCACCACCATAGAGCTCAAGGAAACCACACAAAGGAAGTACCACAGTTTTAGCTTGGGTAGCTTTTCTCTTTTCTTTAACTTTCTAAAGCCCAGTAATTGTCTTTAATGTCTCTTGTTTTTCTAAATAAAAGCTAAACGTCCTCTAAAAATCCTTTACTCTGTGCTGGGAAGTAGCTTCCTATGTCAACGCACCTCAGGCCATGGGCTGCAATGTCAGAAGGAGGGTGCCTGGCTGGCAGTCTGGGTCCAGGGAGGGTTCCCAGAGCAGGGAGCCCTCTCCTTGTGCAAACCATGCCCCCTGTCCTGCATGACCTTTCCCGATCCCCGATTGTGGCCAGTGGCCACTTGGTCTCCTCGTCTTTCCTACACAGATGCATTTTCTTCCTCCCACCTGGGCAGCACCTACCTACCTCAGTTACTCTGCAGTGGACAGGAACCAGAGGGTCTGAGGGCCTCACGGGACCAGGGGAAAGTTGGGGTGAGACCTGGGGGTGGCCTCCAAATGACTGGGCAGAACTACACGAAGAAGCTTCACAACCAGCTGCAACCAGAAGCAAGAAGCGTGTGTCAGGTATGTACCGTCCACTCAGGCTGCCATAAGGACTCCATGGACGGGCAGCGCAGACAGCAACACTGGTCTTCTCACAACCTGGAGGTCGAAGTCCAAGATTGAGGTGGCGGCAAGACTGGTTCCTCCCAACCCTCTCTCCTTGTCTTGCAGATGCCAGTTTCTCCTTGGGTCCCCACATGGTGCTCCCTCTGTGAGTGTCAGTGTCCTAATCTCCTCTTCTTATAAGGGCCCCATCCAATTGCATCAGGGCCCACACTGATGTCCCCATTTTAACTTACTTCTGTAAAGACCCTGTCCCCAAACAGTGACATTCTGAGAAACTGGAGTCAGAACTTCAGCATATGAGTTTGTAGGGAGACACGATTTAAGTCATTACAGTCCACCCTCTGGCCCTCAAAGTTCATGTCTTTCTCACATGTAAAATTCATTCCTACCATCTCAACATCCCTTAAGTATGGGTGAAACTTGGGACATGACTCACTTTGGAGTAAAACTTCAGCCCGTAGGAGGCCTGCTGGGTGCCAGGAACGAGGACCAGGCAGGGGACAGAGGTGGAGAGAGGCATTTTTAAAGACAAGCAAAGCTGGACCCTAGTTAAAGTTGCAAGGGTGGATTGTAAGCATAAATAACGATGACAGTAGGAAAAAGGCCCAACATGACCCAAACTCACCCTCCATCTGAGCAGAAGTAACAGACCCACCAAAGGGAGAAGGAGCAACCAGGAGGGTGCTCAGGCCGGGGCCAGTCAGGGAAGTGAAGTCACCCAGCACTGGCCTTGTCCCCAGGTGGGCCGACTGCATCCATGCGGGACCCTGCTGAGGTCGGAACTCTGTCCTCCAGAGCGACACAGCACCCTCCCTCGTGGTGAGGATGCTTCAAGGAACAGCTCTCAGGCTCCGAGACAGATGCTCCTGGTGGAGCAGACCCAGGGTCACTGCAAAGGGACAGAGGACTCACAACTCAGCCCTGTGCTCAGACACTCTGAGCAAGTGGCTTGGGTTGGAGAGGACAGGCGGTTCCAGCTCATGGAACTTTCCCAAGCAGGCACTGATGGGCAGGTTGGGCAGAGTGGGCCTGGAACCACCAGAAATGGTTCGTGTCTGTCAGAGTCTCCCTACGCCAAGGTCAAGACTGGGTGGGCAGAGGCTCCAAAGAGCCCGACTGGAGTCGGGGCAGGAAAAGGTCCTGTCTGTGAGGCCTCAGCAGCCACAGAAGCCACATGAGAATGTTGAGGGAGCCCCCTGTGGCACGAGAGAGGCCATTTTACATGGGAAAGGGTAGTGGTTGGATTCTATTTGGTGGCGTCACTGCATCAGAAGGGAGGGTAGAATTCCAGGTCCTGCATTGCCACAGGACTCCGTGGCAGATTTAGATCGATGTTCACTGGATGGTGGGCTCCAAAGGACCCAGGCCTGGGCTGGGGTCCTCTAACTCCTCAGGACATAGTGTACAGCCGCCAAAGCGCAGGAGAGCCCTGGGGTGCAGGAAGCTTGGGCGTGACTGCCTAGCCCCATCCCAACCCAAGGATGGCATCCCAGAGTTGCTGGGGTGCTCTGTCCAGAGAATGTGCCAGCCCTTGGAGACACTGCTGGGCAGGCTCCCACCCTCTCCCCACCACAGGGCCCTCGGGGATCTGGGGGTTGGTGTGACAGACTCCGGTCCTCTGTCCTGCGGGTACACAGCCTGGCCAGGCTGAGAGAAGAACTAGGCAGTGCTGGGTGCCAGCCATTCCATGGACCCAGGGGCCACGCTTCCTGCAGCCCTGCCTCCTATGGGTCCCAGGCACCAGGACCCAGCTCCCCCGAGGAAACCAGCCCTTCCCTGAGGTGCCTCTCCCTGTCTAGCACCTGGACCAAGCATCAGCCTCCAGCTAAGATATCTTCCACAGGAAACCACCCCCAGCCTTGAAGCCCCTCCAGGGACTCTCCAGCAGGGCAACATTACAGGCAGCTCCCATACAGAAGCCCTTGGTGTTACAGCTACGTGGTGTGACATGATGTGACATCACCGGTGCGATGTGAAATGACACAATGTGACATAATGTGACATGGTATGACATGGCTGATGCAATGTGACATGATGTCTCTCATGTAACATGATGTGATATACCTAGTGTCATGTGACATGGTGTGACGCGAAGTGATATCCCTGGTGTGATGTGAAGCGACATGGTGTGGCATAATGTGACATGGTATGATGGGGTGTGACACAATGTGACATGGTGTGACATCCCCAGTGTGACATAATGTGTCTTTCTTGGTGTGACGTGGTTTGATATCCCTGATGCGGCGTGGTGTGATGCCCCAGTGTGATATCCCTGATGTGACATGGTGTGACATCCTTGATATGACGCCCATGGTGTGACATTGGTGCAGAGCTCCAATGTGGTGGTTGGGGAAGGAAGGGAACAGAGCCATCTGGGTATAATGACCTGGAGGAACAGTGGTCCTTGAGGCCACACAGTCAGCCCTGCCAGGTGCTTCCAGCCCTATATGACCCAGAAGAACTTGCAGGGCAGCAAGCAGGGCTCTGGCTAGACTAGAGGTAGGACCTGCCACCCTGCGACCTTATGAGGAAGCACAGCCTGAGTCTGCAGCTTCGGCAGCCACCCAGCATAGGGTGCTGTTGAAGCCCCCACTGTGTTCTAAGCAGGAGAGGGGAACAATGGGGCCCAAGAGAAAGGCCCAGGACTAGCTGAGGAGGAGGAAGCAAGAAGGCTCCAGGGAGATGGGACTGTGGGGAGTGAGACCCCTGAAGACCCTCTCAGTGTCACCCCAGGTTTCAACCAAGTCCCTGCCTAGAAAAGGAGCCTTCCAGACACCGCATTCCCAACACACTCCCCTCCCCACACCTACCCGTCCACTTCCTGGAAGGGTGGCCAATTCCCTGCCCTTTTCTGCCCACACTCAGCAGCGGAGTGACATCACTCCGCAGAACCCCAGCCAGCAAGGCCCAGCACAGCCCCAGTCCTGTACTCTGCCACCCTCCCGTGACCAAGTTCCCTACAGACCCTGCAGGGCCTGCCTGGAGAGAACAGAATACCCAGATCAGCCAGGCACTCGGGTGGGACAAGTGCTGCCACAGCACGGGATGGTATCATATCACACACATATCTGTCACGGCACAGAGATGGTCACATATCATACACACACCTGCCACAGCACTAGGAAAGTCACATGAGACATGCACATACAGCCACTCACAGCACAGGGATGGTCACATGAAACACACAAGGCTCACACAGGAACATACGCACCTGCTGATCCCAGGCCTGACCCCATGTCCTGATGTACTGACTTCCCTGGGCATACAGTTGCCTCATCCTCAAGCTCCTCATACGGTTCCTACCAAGTCCCGCCCAGTGTCCACCCAAGAGCTCCACGACCCTCACTTCCAGCTGCACTGTCCCTACTCTGGCACCTTGGTGGCTCCCCAGCACAAGGCCCCTTTCTCATCCTGCAACTGTGCAGACTCTCCCATTCAAGATCCCGAAGTGACATCATACCAAGTCCTGCCCCATCCACTCCTGACCCAGGCCTGTCCCCAAAAAGGCATGACACCAAATCCTGTCCCATCCACTCCTAACTCAGGCCTGGCCCCGAAGTGACATGACACCAAGTCTGACCCATCCATCCTGACCCAGGCCTGGCCCTGAAGACACGTAGCACCCCTGCCCCTGGCACCAACACTCCAGGCTTTCTCCTATGCTCTCCCAGGACCTGGCACAGATGTGGGCCAGGGACTGGGAAGATGGTCAAGTCAGGGGTGAGACTGAGGTCATACCATCAGCATTCAGGAGAGCTAGTGAACCCAGCTCTATGGATGAGGTGGGGTGGCCTCTGCTATGTACCAACTTCTGGGCTCTTCTGAAGTGCATACTGGGAGACCAGGCCAGAGGAATGACCACAAAGGGAGGTGGGCTTATCCACAGCAGAACATGGTGAAACCACTTCAGGTGAGGAGGCTATGGCATGAGGGGCTCAAAGTCGAGCCTGGAGGGCACAGGACACAGGACACAGGAACACACTGGGCCCAAGGCAGGCTATTCCCCGAATCCTTGACCTTGCCATGGTGGCAGGTCAAGGGACTGTCCCTCCTTATTCCTGCACCTCCCCTCATGCTACAGGCATGCTCCCATGTGGGAAGAGATGCCCCACCCCCATGACAAAGAACCAAAAGGAATGTGCACAGGCGCCCCTCATATGACTCAGCTGCTCTGTACTTCCGCCCAAAGGATGACATGTCCCAGGAAGCACCGCTCCTCTGGCCTGGATTCCAGGACAGAGAGAACCGGACAACTGCAGTGGACACAGAAATGAGACTGAAATAAGCCTGTGATGTGGAAACCTTCTCACCGGGAGGCCTGCTGGCTATCACAGCGTCCCCTGGCACAACTGAGAGTCATCATCAAAATGATGGTTCACCACTTGAGGTAACCTTGAAAACAAGTGCCAAAATATACTAGTAGTCATGCCCAATCTGAACATAGGAATTTGACTTTTACAGACTTTTCAGGGATTATCTGTGAGGGTTCTCCAGAGATGATAGAGATAGGTAGAGGGAGAGAGGGAGAGAGAGAGAGAGAGAGAATAGAGAGATAATAGATAGATAAAATGGAAGATAAAAAAGGATAGATCGATGATAGAATAGATAATAGATAGATTAGATAATAAATAATAGTTAGATGATAGATGACAATAGATAGATGATAGACTCAATGATAGATATAATTGATAATAGATCGATGAGTACAGATTAAAAAATGATAGAACATAGATAGATTAGATGATAGGTGATTGACAGACTAGATGATAGGATGGATAGAAGATATAGAATAGATAAAGAGATATGATAGATATAGAGATACTAGCTAGACGATATGGATGACAGATATATTATAGTACAGATACAGATAAGGCAAAGAGGTGGGGAGAGATTTCTTTGGGAGCGGAGGAGGGTAGCAAGTCTAAAATCCTTAGGACAAGTCAGCAGCCTGGAAACTCAGGCAGGGGTTGATTCTGCGGTCTTGAGGCAAAATTCCTTCTCTGACAAACCTGTTGACTCCTAATTCCTTCGACTGATTGGATAAGGCCCATCCACGTTACAGAAGGTAATCTGCTTCACTCAGAGTCAGCTGACTGTAGACGTTAATCCCATCTACAAAATACTTTCACAGCAATACCTAAATTAGCATCTGAGTGAATCACTGGGTACCAAAGCCCTGCATAGTGTACGGGTAAGACCTCACGGGAAACTTCTCCCTCGCAATGCCCTAAGAGGCCAGAGTCATTGATGCAGTTTCACCATCGTAGACACCAAGGTCATGAAGAACCTGCGGGCCCTACTCATGGGGATGATGCCAGGACTCGAACCCATGTCTCTGGCCCCAAAGCTCACGTTTCTTCTACTCCCCACACCACCTCTTCAAGAGAGTTTAAAACATGGTGCTTATCTGATTCCTGCCCTCAGGGACAGGGCTCAACCCAGCTGCCAAAATATCAGACCCTGAGGAGGTCCCTCAAGCCCAGAGATGTTTGGAAATGACAGGAGCCCTGGAAGTTCTGAGGATGCTGACCATTTATCTATTCAACAAATACTTACCAGATGGCAACTTGGCATAGATGCCACCCAGAATTGAGCATACCTTATGAACAAGACATGCAGAGTTAAGAGACGTTACCAGAGATCACCTTGGAAAGGATGGATGAGGAGGGTTGAAGGAGTTTACAGAGAAAATCTTGAACAGGACAGATGTGGGTTGAGAGCTGTTCCCAGAATGCACCTTGAGCAGGACAGATGTGAGTTGGGAGACATCCCTAGAGAGCACCTTGAACAGGAGGAATGTAGGCTGGGGAGGCATTCCTAAGTAGAAGTAGAGTCATTGACAAAGGGCACAGTCATCCTCAGATTTGCTTATCAACGCCTCATCTCTTGCCTTCCTGGATCACAGATGACTCAGCTTCCTGGACACTGAAGCTGGGTGGGACCTATGGGAGAAGACAGCTGCAACACATTGAAGGATCATTTTTTTTTAATGGTATAATCAAGGCCGGGCGCTCACATCTGTAATCCCAGGACTTTGAGAGGCAAAGGCGAGAAGTTTGAGTCCAGGAGTTCGGGACCAGCCTGGGCAATATTGTGAGACCTCGTCTCTAGAAAATAATCAAAAAATTAACCAGGCATGGTGGCATATGCCTGGAGACTGATATGGAAGAATGACTTGAGCCCAGGAAGTCAAGGCTGAGGTGAGCCATGTTTCTGCCACTGCACTCCAGCCTGGGAGACAGAGTGAGACTCCAGCTCAAAAATAAATAAGTAAACAAAAAAGTATGATCATGACTGTCATATGAACACATGATGAACACATTTCAAAGACTTAATGTACTAACTCATTAATTAAGGTGTTATAATCACTTCAAAGTAGAATTCAAAGCACTGCACTTATATAGTCAATCAGGAAAGCTAAAAACTTTCTAAATACATGCTAACTGGTTCCCTCTACCCCCAGGAGGTGGGGGAGGAATCAACTGTCTTCTAACAAAGAGAATTTGAATTGCTACCACTCCAAGTCATTTTGCATTGCTACCCATTATCTGAAGTGTATAGACTTGCAAAGTAGTTTAAGGACAATGAAAGACATAGCCACCATAAAATGAGATAACCTGGAAGAGTGTGCAAGAGAACTCCTTGCTTTCCATTGAAGGTGCCCAGTAATCTTTTGGTTCATTTCAGTTTTTTACAATTTTTCCTACAAATATAAATAACTGACAATAGAAACAAAATATATACAGAACTCCTTCAAATCAATTAGAAAAATAAAATAATTCAACAGAAGATTAGGCAGGAGAATTGAACAGATAATTTAGAAGAGTTATCCAAATAGCCGTTAATCACTTGAAAAGATGCTGAATCATATTAGCCAACAGAAAAATGAAACTGAAAAACCACATTAGAGAAAGTAGTTCTGATCCCAATAATGATAGAGCAGCTTGTATCAGACTAGCTCTTTGGCAGATAGCAATAATAAATTCTGGGGAAATTGCTACCAAAAAAATGTGAAGGGACTGGACCATGGCCAAAAGCAGGAAATAGTTGAGGGCACCCGCCAGTGCATGCAGCAGGTGCAAATAGAGTTCAAGCAGAAACCTGCAATCTTCTGGTGAGGAATGGGATTCAGGGCTGCATTTTAAGAGGAACAGGAAATTAAGAGGAGACGTCCATAAAAGGAGGGAGCCACAAAAGGAAAAATGCTCAAATCTACAGGTAAGGTCCACTCAAATCCCTGGCTGGTCCCTTAAGTGAATAGGTAAAAATCCAGAGGGCACAAAAAAACGCAACACCTGGGAGGCTGAAAGAATTGAGATTTCAACTATTGCAAACCATGGGACAGACCGACATTGAAGTTTGAGTTTAGTCAAGCTAACTGTTTCCTAGCCTTAAAAAAGGCAACACCCTGCCAAGGAAAAATTTAAAAATCTATAGTCTGTACACATGTCATCCCCAATATCCAGTGTGTATCCAAAAAGTACCAAATATTCAAAGAAATGTGAAAATATGACACATAAAAAGAAAAAGCAAGCAATGAAGATCAACCCCAAGATGACTCAGACATGGACCCAATTATCAGATGAAGAAACCATTTAAAATATGTTTGAAAACTTAAAGGAAAATATGGTCATAATGAGTAAATGCTTGAAGAATATCTACAGAAAAACTGAAAATATTTACAAGAACCAAATGAAAATTCTAGAATTCTGAACTGTACTTTTTAGATCTAGAAGTTTCATTTGTAAATATTTGGTGTCTATCATACTCAGTCATCTATCACAGTCATCTATCTCAGAAAAAAAGACCTGAGTACCACATGTTCTTTCTCAGAAGTGGACCCTGAACGCCTATCACAATACTACAAGAAACGGATTGGCAGTAGTGGGACACTGTTGAGGAGGGGCACATAAAATAAATAAGGGTGCCAGATCCTAATCCAGGTGAAGTGAAGGCCAATGGGAGACCTAAACTTCACTTGTACCTAGGCCACTTATGTTCCCAATCCTACTTGTATCTCACATTTTCAAAATTTAAAAAAAAAAAACACTTTATGAGCTTAATGGCAGATTACAGAAGGCATAAAAAAGATCAGGAAACTTAAAGATGTATCAATAGAAATTCTTTTGAATTCTGTCCAAAGAATAGTGAGAAAAAATGTTTTTTAAAAAAAGGAGACTCAATATCCTGTGGGACAATATGAAGCATTCTAAAACGTGAAATAATATCAATATTAACCTTGAATTCATGCAGCCTTATGTACCACATAAAAGACATAGGGCTGTAAATTGAATTTAAAAATAAGACGCATCCTATGGCTGTCTTCAAAAGACCAATTTTTTTTCTTTGTTTATTTTTTTTTTTTTGAGTCAGAGTCTCACTCGGTTGCCCAGGCTAGAGTGTAGTGGCATGCTCACAGTCATTGCAGCCTTGACCAGCTGAGCTCAGGCAATCCTTCTGCTTCAGTCTTCCAAGTAGCTGGAACTATAGGCATGTGCCACCACGACCAGTTAATTTTTTTATTTATTGTAGAGACAAGGTCTCGCCAAGTTGCTCAGGCTGGTCTCAAGTCCCTGGTCTCAGGCAATCCACTTGCTTAGGCATCATAATACTAAATAATACTTTAGTATTATTAATACTACATAATAACTTTAGGCATCCCAAAGTGCTTGGGATTACAGGCTTGAGCCATCGCACCCGGCCGCAAGACCCCATAGGCTCAAGGTAAAAGAATGAAGAAAGATCTATCACACAAATGAAAAAAAAAGAGTGGGGTCTCTATTCTTGTATCAGATAAAACAAACTTTAAACCAAAAACAATGCAAAAGAACAAAGAAGGACATTACATACTGACAAAAGATTCAACTAGGCAAGAATATTTAACTTTCCTAAATATATATATACCCAACATTGGAGAACACAGATTTATAAACAATTACTATTTGACCTAAAGAAAGACTAAACAGTTGTGCAATAATAGTGGGTGACATCACTCCTCTAACAGCATTAGACAGGACATCAAGGAAGAAAACTAATAAACATATTCTGGATTTAAATTCGACACCTGACCAGTGTTGACATGGTCTTAATAAGTTCAAAAAATCTAAATCATATCAGGCATTTTCTCTGACCACATCAGAATCAAAATAGAACTCAATATAAAGAGGAACTCTCAAAACCACACAAACACATTGAAACTAAACAATTTGCCCCTGGATGACTTTTGGGTACAAATGAAATCAAGGAAGAAAGCAAAAAAATTATTTGAAACAAATGAAAATATAGACACAACAAACCAAAACCTCTGGAACACAGTAAAAACAGTGGTAAGAGGAAGTTTATAGCCCACACAAAGATAGAAATCCAAAATAAACAACTAACATCACACATAAAGAAACTGAAAAAAAAGCAAGAACAAAGTAGACCAAAAGTTTATAGAAGAAAATAAATCATCAAAATCAGATCACAACTAATGAAACTGAGACCAAAAAATCCATACAAAGGATCCAAGAAACAAAGTTGTTTCTTTGAAAAACTCACCAACCAAAAATAGTCCTGGACTAGGTGGAGTCACAACTGAATTCTGCCAGAAATACAAGGAAGAACTGGCATCAATACTACTGGAACTATTCCAAACAATCAAGGAGGAAGAATTCCTCTCTAACTCAGTCTACTAAACCAGTATCACCCCAATGCAAACATATGGAAAGACAACAAAAAACGAAAACTACAGGCCAATATCCCTAAAGAACATAGATGCAAAAATCCTCAAAAAAAATGCCAGCAAACCACATCCAGCATCCCATCAAAAGATTCACCACAATCAAGTGGGTTTTTTTACTGAGATGCAAAGATGGTTCAACATACACAAATCAATACATGTGATTTCATACATAAGCAGAATTTAAAACAAAAAATATATGATCATCAAAAAGAAAAGAAAAGGACGCAAGTTTTCAGGAAGACTCCTCTACATATTAACACACCAAAAAAACCATCATGTTAAAAATATGATACATATGCACAAACACACAGACCCGAGGAACAGAAAATAGCTTAGAAACAACCTGTATTAGGACTTTCCAGAGAAACAAAGCAAATAGGAGAAAAAATATATATAGGCTCACACAATGAAGGAGGCTGAAAAGTTCCACTATCTGCAAACCAGAGAACCAGGAAAGTCAGTAGTGTAATTCAGGCCAAGGCCAAGTCTGAGGTTAAGGGGTGAAAGGAGTCATTGATATACATCCCAGAATCCAAAGGCCCAAGAACTAAGAGTTCCCAGTTCAAGGACAAGAGAAGATGAATGCCCCAGCTCCAGAAGACACAGAGAGAATCCACCATTCCTCTAACTTTTTGTTCTATCCAGACCTTCAGTAAATTGAATGACACAGCACACATGCGAGAGTGTGGGTCTTCCTTACTCGGTCGACTGACACTAATGCTAATCTCCTCTGGAAACACCCTCACAGATTCATCCAGACATAAAGTTTTACCAGCTATCTGGAAACCCCTTAGGCCAGTCAAGCTGACACATGAAATTCACCACCACACATCCCAACTGTCTATAGGGACGGGCTACATGATAATAAATGTGACATTGTAATACAAGAAAGAATGGGAAAGCTTAGGGGGTAGGGAACTGGCTTCCCATATGAAGAACTTTGACTCAGATTGCTAGGTCACACCATGTACATGTGGTAGTGGACCCTATTAGGATTTAATACTTACATCTGAAAGGGCAACCCTAAAGCTAAACAAAAATGTACCAGCCTGGTTGGCAAGGTAGAGTGACAAAGTGCCCCTGGTCGATTGTGTGTCCACCTGGAACCTCAGTAATATGACATTATTTGGAAATAGGGTCTTAACAAATATAGTTGGGTTAAGGGTCTTGAGATGATATCATGCTAAATTTTTGATGGGCAATGTCCTCAACAGAAGAAAAAGGCTAGGCACAGTGGCTTATGCCTGTAATCCCAGCATTTTGGGAGGCTGGTAGGGGGACTACTTGAACTTGGCAGCTCAAGATCAGCCAGGGCAACAAAACAAGACCTCATCTCTAAAAAAAAAAATTCAAAAGCAAAATTAGCTGGGTATAGCGGCAAAGGCTGAAGAATCACCTGAGCCCAGAAGGTCAAAGCTGTGGCTGTACTCCAGCCTGGGCAACACAGTAAAACTTTGACTCAAAGAAGAAGAAGAAGAGAGGACACACAGACAAAGAGGTGGCAGGTCATGTGATGTGGAAGGGAGATCCAGAGACTTCAAGAACCACCAGAAGCTGGAAGAGGCGGAAGGGTTCTCTCCAGAGACTTCAGAGGGAGCAGCGCCAACACCTTGATCTCAGCCTCCAAGCCTCCAGAACACTGAAAATAAATGTCTGTTGTTTTAAGCCACTTTTGTGGTACTTGGTTACAGCAGTCACAGGACGCTAACGTAGCTGGCAACAGAGTTCATCAGCCTCCAAAGCACAAGCGTGGGATAGATAACTGGCAAAAGTGACCACATGGAAACCAAGACAATCAATATGACATCAGGAATATATATAAAACACAACATCAGCAGAAGGGGGATTTGATGGGAACTCCTTGCAAGTTTACAGCTACTCATCCAAACAGAAGCCCACGCAGAGCAGCCTCTCAACTGAGCTGGCCTCAGTCCCACAGGCCCTGATGTCAAGTCCAGCCTCTGGAAGGGGCTTCACCCCTTAAGTTTTCTACCTGAACCTCGACACAGTGGTACCACCAAGGAGCAAGCCCTGACCTTGGTCATATACTCCTCAGAGATGCAACTAGAAGGGTCTCCAGGGGGTCAGCTGCAGGACACGTCAGTTCTGACCTCATCCTACCTGTCTCCACACTGAGGAGCACCTACACATCCCTAGGGAAGTGTCTGATTGGCCTACTGAAGAAGACTTCTGTAAACACTCTCACTTTTCAGAACTGGCCTTTGTGTGTTTGTGTGCTTAGTTTTCTGTAACAGATCATTTTGGTGATTAAACATGACCCTTTGACAGAAAACAGATGATGGAGTCCTAGGGATCAGGCAGGATGAGGGACCTCCCAGAGGGGTTCAACAGGTTGCCCCACAACCATCATCCTGAGGCGACGGTGGCTGCAAGCCTGCACGATAGGATGGATCACACTGAATAAGTTTCACATCCATAAACATGACTTTACAACTTAAAAAGAGAGAGGAGCTTCATGGCCCTGGCTGGGAGCCCACCCAGGCCACACCACTCAGCCAGCCCACCCACCCCTGCCAGTCTCTGCCCTCCCCACCTGGAGAGGCACCCACCACCCAGATTACTCTGTGCCCACCAGACACAATCATTTAGCAGCCGCCTGAGGCAGGGTTCCCTGAGTCTTCCAGGCAGTGGGGTCAGCAGGGAACTCATGTGGACACCAAGCAATCCCCCCCACACCTGCCACATACAGATGCCAAAGCAGCTCTGTCCTCAGACACACTGCCCCACTCATACTGGCAGAGTCACCGGAGGAATGGGGTAGGACAGGCTCTCTCTCAATCCACACACACACACACACAGGCACACTCGTGTGTGAACACATGCACACATGTGCATGCATGCATACAACAGCACTCATACATGCATGCACACACATGTGGGCATAAGTGCAGGCACATATGCACATTCACAGATACAAATATGTACACACACATGCACACATGTGGACATGCACACTCAAACGCACATGCCCACACAGAAGCACATTTCTTCACAGACACCAACATACACAGAAACATGCACACGTGTGAACATATACACACATGCACACATATTCACAGACACCAACACACACACATGTGTGAACACATGCACACACACATGCACACATACCCAAAGACACAAAAATACACACACATGCGCACTTGTATAGACAAACACATATGCACACAGATGCACACACCTTCGCAGGCACCAACATGCACACACATGCACACATGTGTGCATGCACAAATGCACAAACAGATGCACATACCTTCACAGACACCAACATATGCACATGAATGCACAAACTTGTGCAGACATGCATATATGCACATACACACACATGCGCATGGAGGCACACACATTCAGACACCAACACATACACACGTGCATATGCAAACTCATGTAAGGACATATACGCACATACAAAAATGCACACACACAGGTGTGCACAGCTGAGACCCAACCCGTTCCGGTGCAGCCTCTGTCCCAAGTCGCTGGAGAAGGAGCAGTACTGGGAGGCCACAAGAGGGGCAACAGGATACCACGCCTGGCCCTGGTCCTGGTGACCCAGGAGAGGCTGTGGGCAGGGCTGGGCCTGAAGGCTAGAGTAGGGTGGCAGGGGCTGGGGGCATAACCAGGCAGATAGGAAGCAGCCAGCACCTCTGAGGAAGGGCTGGGGGCAAGAGCCAGGCCTGGAGGCCGGGCAGTCCAAAGGAAAAATGGAACAGGGTGAAAAGCAGAGTGTGTGTTCAAAACTGTGCTGGCCTGGTGGGCTCCAGGAGAAAGACACAGGGGGCGGGGACTCCCAGGTGGCAGAGGCCGGAGACAAGGGCCTCTGCTGGGACTTGAGGCCTCGGAGCTGGAGGCGCCTCCCTCCTTCCTAGAACCTGCCCACAGCTGCCCCAAAACCCAGCCCGCCCTACCTGGCACCTTCTGGGACATCAGGGTAGAGCCAGTGGCAGGCAGGCTGAGCACAGAGGCTCTGCCCCATGTCCACAGCTGGGAGGACGAGCAGGAAGACACAGGGTGGGCCAGGAACTGGGAGCCCAGCTGCACTCAGCACCCACTGTGGGCCCAGCACCGCCTGACCAGCCCCAGGGGACAGGGCTTCCCGCCCTGTGGTTTCTCACAGAGTCATGGGTCCTTCCAAAGAATTCAGCAGCTCCCCCTCAGCCTTCCACAACACATGTCTCTCAGGGCTGAAACAGGGCACAGGGGCTCAGACAGCCTGCCTGGATGGGAGAAGGGTTGCCTGGACAAGGCTCCCAGACCCCACACCCAAGCCCTCTGGGTCCCTGGCAGCCAGCAGCCCTGCAGGGGTTTCCAAACGTGCTAAACCCCTCTGACGGTGCCAGGCTTGACAAAGCCCATCTCCTTGGCCTCCCTGTACTGGGACCGCCAGCCCTGGGCACCCTAGGTCCAGAGGATGAGGTCTGCATGTCTCCATCACCAAAGGCTCTGAACACCACACCCCTCTCGGGACCCCACACTGACAAGCTGAACTAGCAGCGTCCCGTGGCCTCCCTGTGCACATGGCAGGAGACACACAGCCCTGTCAAAGATATCAAAGCATTGAAGGAAGTCACCTGGGTCAGGGTGTGCTAGTGGGGACCCAATGTGACTGGGACAGATGCCACAGCCTCCTCCCGGAAGGCCACTGAGTCAGAGCTCAGTCTTCTCTCTGAGTCTCCTTGGTGGACATACATGGCACAGACATGGCACAGTGTCTTCGGGCCCCAGCCTTTGCAGGAACCTTGCAGGGCCACCAGCCACCTCAGCACCCGCTCTTGTGATCATGGCCATCACATGCTCTGTCCCTCCTTGCTCCCTCAAGCAAGACTGCGGGGCGGTGACTTGGGCGTGAGTATGCGTCAAGGTCACTGAACAGAATGCCAGCTCCAAGCCCATCACAGGAAGGAAAGCTGCAGCTACCAGGAGATCATGGCTCACATCTCAGGCATGTGGACCCTGCAAGCCAGGTCACCTCGGTGCACCTCACTTCTCATGCACAACACGGCCTCTACCCTACTCCTATCAGGGACCACAGGCCCAGTGCCCACTCCCTTTCCAAGGCATCAGGACCCTAAAGCAGCAGGGGGTGACATCCACAGTTGCTGACTAGGGTCCTCAAATTCGCATATGCATTAAGGGAAGAGTCCAGAAGGTGTTCGGGCCTAGGGACAAAGCCAGGGCCCAGCACATGTGAGTACATCCACAGAGAGCCTTACCTGAGACCAGCCATTGTTCAGTGACTTCCCAAGAACAAAAGGGAACTTCCAGGGTGACCAAGGCCCCAGGGGTTTCCACCCATTTTTAGCTGAAGGCACTGACGCAGAGCTGCCCCCACAGGCCATATCATCTGGACCTAAAAATAACAACAATGGTTGCTAAGACTGGCATTGTCAGGAGTCCAGGAACCTGACAGGCAGCCAAGAAGCCATGCTGGCCACAGCACCAAGCAGAGGGTCTGTACTTCAAATATCCCAATGCACTAGGATGTAGCCAGAGGCTACCCCAGGGGGAAGCTAGGATCAAGGTTCTTGGGCCCCTGATAAGGAAGAGGCACTGGACTTCCCTCCTGGCCAGGACCAAGTCTCATGGTCCCCACATGTCCTCCAGCTGTCTCTTTCCTGTGTGGACACAGGAAAGCTAGAAACATCCTAAGCAGACCTGGAGAAGACAATGCACTGTGGAGTTCAGATGAGGCAGAGCTGGGCCTGGTCCACAGCCAGAGGTTGGAGGCCCCAGGCTGGGCTGGGCTGGGCTGGGCTGATCTGATCTGCCTGCAGCCAGTGAGGTCAGGGACAGCCAACCCAGACATCGGATGTGAGGAATCAGGCAGCAGGGAGCTGTCCTGTGCTGAACTGCCCGAAGACCGACCTAAGCCCGCAAGTTCTGGGGTGATCTGGGCGAGTTCAAGCTGGCCAGACTAACAGGGGTTGGACAGAGCTACATGGTCTGAAATAGGTGAAAGTAGGTTGAGCTTGACTGAGCTGGCTGGGCTGGACTGGGCTGATTTGGACTGAGCTGAGCTGAGCTGAGCTGAGCTGAACTGAGCTGGCCTGGGCTGGGCCGGGCTGAGCTGAACTCGGTTGTGCTAAATTGTACTGAACTGACTTGCCATTCTTGGTTGCAAATGAAGTTGGTTGACTTAATTAGACTGAGATAATGATTTTGGAGGCCTGAATGGAATGTCCTAGGCTGACCTGGGCCTGCCTAGATAGCACCTGGCTATCTTGATGAGCCCAACTAGACAGGTTGTGGGGAGTTGAACTTCCCAGAGTGGTTGGTCCTGACTATCTCAGCGGTTCAGCTGATCTAGGCTGTACTGACACAAGGTCATCTGGACTGTGCTTCGCTGGACCAGTTAGGCAGAACTGGTCTGGGCACTGTGAGTTTCTAGCCCCTAGGGCAGACTTCAAGACTGAGCTGAGCTGAGTTCCAGGGCGGGGATGCTGTCATGGGAGGAACAGACATGGCTTATGGCCAGGCTTTGGCCTCCATCCACTAGGCATCCAGGCCAAGTCTCCTCCCCTCCCCCAAGAGGTCAGCAGCAGTCAGAGCTCTGTGAAGGCCTGGCTGGTCAGGCAAGGGCCTTGGTAAAGTGGAAACTGAGGCAGAGTGCTCAGGAGCCCAAGGAGTTCAGCCCTATAGCTTCAGAGAGCAGGAGCCAGGGCAGGGGGGCACACAGATCAAGACCACCCACAGTAAGCCCCACAGAGACTGAGGTGGGGGAAAGGGTGAACTGGTGATTCCTGGGGGCTCTAGGCTCCTGGAGTCACCCTCTGCTCCGAGAGCCCACACTGCCTCCCAGGGAGCTGAGGCTGAGGGTGGTCACTGAGCAACAACTCTGTCCTGTCAGGGCTTATGGGGAAGGATGTGGGATCTGAGGAGAGGCCAGAACAAGCCTGGGTTGCATGGCCCCAGAGCTGCCGTGGGGTCCCCAGTTCCACCTTCACTGTGCCCGGCTGCCCTCCCAGACCCCTAGGCCTGATGGGTGCTTGAGGTCAGTGCTGACTGGGCCCATTCCCCCAGCCTCCATGGGGCATCCATCCGTCTTCCCCATGGCCTCCCGCTGCAAAGCCGCCGCCACTGCAGTAGCCTCCGAGAGCTGGGTTGCCTGGTCAAGGGCTATTTCCCAGAGTTGCATACCATGACCTGGGACACAGGCTCCCTCAACACAAGTGCTGTGACCTTCCCGACCATCCCCTTCAAGACTTCTGACCCACACACCCCCACCAGCCAGATGACCACCTCAGGTGTACGGGCCAAGCTGACGCTCACCTGCAGCATCACACCCTCACTTGCCAGGTCCAGAAGTTCTTCCCAGTGGATGTCTGGCTACAGTGGCTGCACAATGGGGTGCTGGTGACCAGCCAACATCACAGCACCATGCAGCCCCGCCCAGCCAGCAGCGCTGACCCCGCCTTCTAGTCTTCAGCCACCTGGAGAGGCCCAGGGGACGACTGGGAGTGCAATGATGAATTTGTCTGCCATGTGGTCCACAAGGCACTGCCCAGCAGACAGACATGAGAGGCCGTGGTGTATAAGAAACCCAACAAATGATGTCTCCCTGCCTTAAACCCCCACCCAAGGCTCTGTTCAGTTGGGGAAGTGCAGAAGGGCCAGCCAGATCTCCCGTCCCTGTTGTAATGACATCAGAAACCACCCCAATATATGCTTGGTGCCTGCTAGGATCCCCAGGTGTGTACTCATTCTTAGGAGTGGGCAGGGCTGTGGGAGGAAGGTACCCCAGGTGAGGGGGCAGGAGGTGGGCAGAGCTGAGATATGGCTGGGTAATCTGCCTTTGTTTTGGGGGTGCTCATCAAACACACATGTGGGGGGCTCAGAGTGACTCTCGGGCCTTCTATGCCACCCTACTGGGTGTCCTGTCCCTCCATGGAGCTCAGAGAGCCAGGAGGCTGGACAGAGGCTGCTATGGACTCCCACAGGCCTGGAATCAAAGTCCACGTGCAGGGCCATCCCCTCGGAACTCCCATGGCCATGATTCCCAGGTCCCAGGGCCCGGGCTGTGGAGCCCAGATCCCATCCCCATGGGCTCCAAACCAGGCGGCTACACATGTGGGTTTGGAGGATTCTGGGTTGGCAGGAGCAGAGCTGAGCCATATGGGGTGGGCAGTAAGAGAGTGTTACAGGCGGTCAACCACAGGGTGGGGGCCATTCTTTGGTGAGGGAGTGGTGCAGTGTCTCAAGAGATGCTGAGTGGAGGTCATCAAGGTCAGGAGAGAAGCTATGAGGAGCACAGGGAAGAAAACTGCTAGGCCACCTGGGAGCTACACAATAACCAAGGTGGTGGCTGATGTGGGCCCCGGGGCCACCCAGTTCGCTAAGTGGTGACACAGAAGCAAGCATTTATTGGGGTGGTATCATACCAACTGCCATCATACCAACTGCCGTCTTCTCAGAAAGGAACCTGATGAGTCAGGAAGACAGGAGCCATGGTGGGCACAGGGCCACACCCATCCTCGGATAGAGAGGCATCTTCCCTAGTTGGAGAGATCTGCTTACAAGAATCTTTGCAATGTCCTGTAAAAGTGAAAGAGAACATGTGACAGGCATAACAAAGGGCAGGATTCCCTCATATACAAAAAGTGCTCAGGAACTAATAAGAAGAAAGAAAGGTAAGCCAGGGGTCCTTCACAGAAAGGAAAAACCCAGTGGCCAATAATGTGAAGAAAACACTTCAACCATGAGAAAGTGACTGTGAGGAGGGGCCGAAGCTGGGGTGACCCTTGTTGGCCCTGGCTGAGGGCACATGAATACGTCAAGCCACTCAATCAATGGCCCCACAGAGAGCCTTGCTCCGTGCAGGAGTCCCACAGAATGACCCAGAACAAAACCAAGGTAGAGTCAGCCTGCCAGGGTCCCAACACCTTGGTTATTGGGTAGCCCCCCAGGTGGCCTAGCCTTGGCCTCCTGCTAGGAACCTCAGAGCAGCCGGGCACCCGAAGTGAAGACATAGCTGGACTCCCCCACCTCTCTGACACAGAAACCACCAGAAGAAAAGGGAACTTCAGGAAGTAAGCCGTGCCCCCCAGTTTCAATCCTGTTCTTAGTTTCTGCGGGGGTGGAGGACACACCTCCAGGGACCTGGGGGCCGGAGCTGCCATCTCCTGGGAAGACAGAGCTGGCATGATGGACAGAGCATGGGGCAAGGAGGGTCCACATGTGTGGAGCCAGAGCAGGAGAGGCTTGGGACCTGGGACCTTGGTGAGTGGGGTGCACAGTAGCGGAGGGGAGGTTGGGACAGAGTCACGTAGCAGGAGATCCTCACAGATCCCAGCTGCCCACAGGTTACAGGAGGAGAGCAGACACTGAGGGGAGGCCAGCCCCACACAGAGGCCCTTGAGGGGCTGCCGACACTGGCAAGGGAGACTATTGTCGAGCCCACGGCAGGGGTGTCCTGGCCAACAGGGCGGGACACGCTGGAGGCATGTCCTGGGGAACAAGGGGGCCAGGGCCTTGCAGAACATAACAGAACAGGGACACAAGCTGTGCTGAGACATGCGTCAGACCCCAACCAAGATGATCCAGGTGGGGGGACACCAGGAGGGGGATGTACCTGCACTGAGGGCTTGGCACAGGGAAGGAAGAGGGGAGGCCCCAGGGGCAAAGTGTCCTGTCCAGACCAGGAGAGAGGTCCCAGTCCAGAAGAGGGTCAGAGGTGGTGCCCAGGGATCCTCAGCTCAGTTAGGGCCCAAGCAGCAGGGGAACCGGGGACAGGGTAGGCCAGGAAGGCATAGAAGCAGGACAGACTACAGGGGGGAGGGTAGAGATCCAGGTGCAGGGCAGCAGGATCAAGGCCAGCAGTCCAGCTTGGCCTCAAGGCCAGCAGTCCAGCTTGGCCTCTCAGGAGGGAAGGACAAGCAGTGGAGGGAAGGGTGACCAAGCAGAGCGCACACCAGGAGGGAGAGGAGGAAAGGCCAGAAAGGCTGAGGAAGGGCCAGGCGCTTGGGCCTGGGGACTGTCGCTGACCCAATGGAGCAGGGGACTTGGGGGAGCAAAGCCCAGGTGAAGCTTCCAGAGCTGGGGCGGAAAGGAGAGGCGAGGGTGAGGGTGCAGCAGCTCATTCAGGAGGGGCCTAGGCCAGGGTTGAGGGGCCCAGCCGGGGCGAGTCCCATGGCCCAGGGAGTGAGTCCAGCCCCAGGCGAGGAAGGAAACAAGAAATAGAGACGGCCTGGGCCAAGGGTGCCGGGACAGGTGAAGAGGACCCTGAGGGATGGAGCAGCTGTGCAGGGTCAGGCGGGATGAGCAGGGGAAGCTCTGGGAGCTCAGGGGACAAGGGCAGAGCAAGCACCAGCAAGCAGGAGTAGGCAGGAGGAGCAGGCAGGATTATTGGGGAAGCTCGAAAGAGGAGGACGGAGCAGGGACGGGGGAGATAGGACGAGCAGGGGGAGCTCAGGGGACGAGGGCAGAGTAGGGGAAGGTGATCAGGGCAGGGGGAGACAAGACGAGCAGGGACAGCTCAGGGGACGGGGCAGAGCAGGGACAGATGAGCAGGGGCAGGGGGAAGCAGGACGGGGGGCTCAGGGGACAAGAGCAGAGCAGGGGCAGGTGAGAAGAGACAGGCAGAGGCAGGAGGAGTAAGGGGAGTCTGGGGGACAGGGCAGACAAGGCACAGGCGGGTAGGAGCGGGGAGAGGCAGGATGAGCAGTGGGAGCGCAGGAGTTGAGGGCAGAGTAGGGGCAGGTGAGCAGGGTCAAGTGGAGGCAGAGAGAGACAGGACGAGCAGGGGCAGAGGAGGCATGGGCGAGCGGGAGCAGGCCTCATCCCTCCAGCTCCCACTGCTCGCCCGTGCTTCCTCTGCCCTC
>NW_007047408.1:47341-47701 GCF_000164805.1 Carlito syrichta
GGGGAGGCAGGACGAGCAGTGGGAGCTGAAGGGAGGAGGGGAGAGCACAGGAAGGTGAGCGGGGCAGGGGGAGGCAGGAGGAGCAGGGGGAGCTCAGGGGACGAGGGCAGAGTGGGGGCAGGTGACCAGGGGCAGGGGGAGGCAGGACGAGCAGGGACAGCTCGGCTCAGGGGACAAGGGCAGAGCAGGGGCAGGGGGAGGCAGGACGAGCAGTGGGAGCTGAAGGGAGGAGGGGAGAGCACAGGAAGGTGAGCGGGGCAGGGGGAGGCAGGACGAGCAGGGGGAGCTGAAGGGATGAGGGCAGGCACAGGAAGGTGAGCGGGGCAGGGGAGGCAGGAGGAGCAGGGGGAGCTCAGGGGA
>NW_007047409.1:0-2059 GCF_000164805.1 Carlito syrichta
TCCTACCCTTACAGAGCTCACCAGCCAGCAAGGGAATCAGACGTATAAGTGAGATATTTCAGAGATACATACTGGTTCTTTTCATTCTTGCTGGCCACAGAGCAATTGTGCTTTTTTTTGAAAATATGTAACTGTGTTTTAAAACATACTAAGAAAGTTTAGGCCTAGCTACAGGAACTGTGGGCTGTCAGTTGTCAAACAGATGGAAGAAAAAGTACAGATAAAACAGAACTGTAATCTGCAAAAGTAAGTTGTTTGGGATTTGGTCATAACAACCCACCTGTGACCCACACACACAGGAACAGCCAGAGGCGAGTATTCTGAGCCCACCTCTGCTGTGACCTGGCTCTGCCTGACTTTCTACTCCAAGGATCAGTTTTGTGGTCATAAAGGAGAAACATGGTTCCCTTTATGTGTTCTGGAAGGCATCTTCTCTTACGCTCAGCTGGTTAAGTTGATGGATTTGCTGTACTGCATAGAAGCACTCTTAGAAGATTCCATGAGGTGAGAGAGTGCTCTACTGCTTGAGGGGTAATATAACATTGAATGCTTACACGTCTGCACTGTGCCCTGGGCAGGTGAACGCAGTCAGTCCTCTTGGTCATTTCTTCATCTTTGAAGGGTTCCTGCCACCAGGTGTCAAAAGAGTGATTTGAGACATCAGGAGTAAGGCTTTTTAGCTAAGTTTTCAGGCCGTTGTTCACCAGTGTTTCTTCACTAACCAAACATTTTAGAATTTTTTAAGATGAATAATCATCTTTTACAATGTACACATAACAGTGGTTTTGTGGTTGACTTCTTTCTGAAATATGCTTGTTAGAGAACCTTATAGGCAGTCTGTTCATGTTGGAGTTTGAGCTCAAGGAACTTAGAGATCATTTATTGCATCCTTTGGTTTTACAGATGAGAAAACTAGGGCTGAGAGACTGACGTGTCCTACCCAAAGGCTCACAGTGTATTTGCAGCTGAGCCCAGACACTCAGGTCTCCTCAAGTATGCTCCAGTGCTTCATCAAAAAATAGTGGTTTTTATCTTACTCCCCATTTAAATTTTGGCAAATGAATTCCATTTTAACATAAATTGTATTCCATACATCCATTAAATGCCATTGGTCCGTTAACACTTTCTGAAACTTCGTAACACCCAACAGGACCCTGATACACTCATCAGCATAGAAGCCGGTGTCGGGCCTCTCAGCACCCCTGTCACGACCAGGTTCCACTTCAGTCAAAACTTATCTAAAGTGTTCAGTTCAACCATATGGAACTGCCATTTTTATATGGGCCAGTCTAATCTTTTCATTTGTGGTTGGTGAGGAAGAAAGAGGCACATGAGGGTAAATTTGCTTTTGTTTGAGTTTTGGTCCATTTGTAAGCTGGGGCTTCCCACAGAAAAGGGAGGACATCTCTTTCTATATTTGATAAGTAAAGTACATTGGGTTTTCCTGATTCCATGCCTCCCAAATTTATGCTGGACCCTGACACAGTACCGTCCATTTAACATTGGATGCCTGGACAATTTCACCAGTACCCAAAGTGAGAGAGTTCATCCACAATGAACAGGGAGAAATGTATGTGTGTGTTTCTTCCTTTAGCTCTGGAAAGTCCTGCTTCATGGTTTGGAAAATAAAAGTAGCTCCGTGCTCTATTTTGGTCTGCCATTTAGACTTGCCTCACAGACCACAGCAGTGCAGTGTGCATTTCGGGAGGTCAGCTCTAAATCTTGGGTTTTCCTGCTTGTCTTCCTGTCAGAGGCATGAAAGTCATTGAAAGTCGAGCCCAAAAGGATGAAGAAAAAATGGAAATTCAGGAGATCCAGCTGAAAGAGGCCAAGCACATTGCTGAAGATGCCGACCAAGTATGAAGAGGTGGCCCGTAACCTGGTCATCATTGAGAGTGACCTGGAACGTGCAGAGGAGCGGGCTGAGCTCTCAGAAGACCAAGTTCCACAGCTGGAAGAACAATTAAGAATATCGGATCAGACCTTGAAAGCATTAATGACTGGGCTCGGTGACTCAGCCTGTAATCCCGCACCTTTGGGAGGCTGAGGTGAGTGGATT
>NW_007047410.1:0-12472 GCF_000164805.1 Carlito syrichta
CCGTGGGCTCCCCTTAGTCCCGGGCCCCCACTGCTGGGGAGCTGCCATTGTCTGGCTCTTCTCTCTTAAAATGGCTGCCTGTCTGCCTTCCTCTCTTTCCCTCCTTCAGCCTTTGTGTCGGGCTTTCCCAGAGGTGTCTGCTCCTCTTCTCCCTCTCCCCTGGTCCCTTCGAACTCCAGGGGTCTTCAGAGGGGTGCGGGGCAGAGTGTGCTGGGAAGGGCCCTGCCGGGGGTGAGGGGGTGCTGGGGGCTCGAGGTTAGGGGTGGAGGCAGTGGTAAGAGCCCGGGTGTTAAGTGAACATTTCTTTGCTCCCCTGCCGCTCCTCTCTGTTCCCCTGCCTTCCTCTAGACCCCCTCCATCTGTGCTTTTAAGGAGGGCCCCTCGAGCTCGGGGGGGACCTCGAGAGAGGGCAGGGGCCTGCTTGGGGGCAGCTAGAGGCCGGCTTCGGTTCACCCAGGGCAGCCCGGGCCATCTCCTGTCTTGGGCTCCGCCGGCCCAGTGGCCTGGGCTTCTCCCTGGAAGTGCTGGTAAACAGCTGAGTGATTGGAGTAGTAAGTGCAGATTGCTTTGGTTTGGGATTTGAATTATGGAGGTAAAATCCTTCTGTCAAAGCCAGGAGACAGTTGGTCTTAGGTTGACATCCTATCTGTGATCTGATTGGCTCCCCATCTCCTGCTCTTGGCCATTTATAATTGCCTCTGATGTAATGGTACAACAATCCTGATGAGCTCATAAACTTTTACACTCTGCTTTTCTGCCAGTGATAACCCAAACCATCGCTGCCAGTATCTGCCTTTTATTCCAGAGTTGAAATTGGCTGTGACCTTGAGGAGGGAGGTTTAAGCAGCAATACTGTATCAGCAGGAGCAGAGCCCCAGACAGTGCCCTTGTTACATTGTGCCCGAAACAAAAGAGGAGGCAGTGGCATTTTGCTTGTACCTTGGATTTATTTTGCTTGTTATGTTTTATGCAGCCTGAAATGGATTCTGTGTTGTCAGAACAGTGGCTGAGTTTTTTCTCTACAATGGGTTTGCTGTTTGTTTTGGTTTTGTGACTTTCCTGATGGTATAAATGACTTCTTTGATGGCTCTGAAGATGCATTTGTCTTGAGTAATTTTGACACTGTTCGCTTTGCAGAATTGAAATTATTTTACTGGTCTTTTTATTGAGTGGCAAATATGGGATCTTTGTTGGGGGGGAGAAAACGTTTTTGTTATTATTTTCTTTTAGAACTGTGAGCTTACTGAAGGAATTTTATATTAAGTTCAAGTGTTCTGTTTTTAGGAAGGCTGGCCTCATTCTTTGTTTACATGTTGAATCTTGTTAACACTTTCTTTTGTTAATTGAACTTTGGGATAGCAGCTTAATTTAAAAGGAAGCTCATGTCTTTCATGATCTTGAGAGGGACTTTCACCTTTCTCCTGAGGCTTGGTTTGGTGAAATTTTTTGTTTGCTCCTGGAATATAAAAAAGACTAGTTTTCTATTTCGTCGTCACATATTTTAGAGCTCTGGAATAGAGATTGGTCAGTTTTTTCCTTTGCATTTTTATGTATATTCCATCCCCCCCCCTCCAAGATACAATGATATGACCTATAATGACACTTAAGATTTGCTTGAAATTGCAACTTTTAGATACCTTTTTATGCATTCTATTTTATTTACTTTTTTTTTTTTTTTTTTTGCTTCTCATGTTCTGTCATCAATGTTTTAGTCAGGGATATTGGGCATTTTAAGGATTTATGTATGTTTTTAAAGCGGGGAAGCTCCATTCCTGCCCCTCCTCCCCATTTGTACCTTTGGATTTGGAGGAGATTTTGTTCACTTAGATGGCCTAATTAGTTGTATTCCCTCCCCATCCTAAAACTACTTTACTACTCTTCTGTTGAGCTGGGGATTTTGAAAATAGCTGTGTTAGATGGTGGGCTTAGAGCTCTGTGCCTTGATTTCACATCTTCCATGATGTGAAATCACATCTGGGCAAGGAATAGGGGAAAGTTAAATTGTTTTTCTAGTGTCTGGAGGATAAGTTTTGTCTTTAAAAAGACAGAGCATCCTCCTGTCTCTGGGTCATCCTAAAATCCACACCTCTTTCCCCTCTGTTTTGTTTTGACTGGAAATTTTACCTTTCTTGAAAATTATTAGAGGAAATAATTTGGGGTAAGTCAAAGTTTATTTAAAAGCAAAACTGATTTAAACTGTACTGGTTTGGGCAAACTTAAAAAAATAAAACCAACTTTTTTGGTATAATGATTTCTATTTCTCTGTCATTAAATTATTGAACATTTTCTATGTACTAGGTACTATGCTGTGTTGTGTTCTGGGTAAATTATAGGAAAATAGATACGGTCCTTTTAGAAGCCTGTCTTGCTGTCTGGATGAATTTTCTGATATCTGTTAATATCATTAGACCAAGCACTCCACACAGCACACATTCCTGTTCAATTTCAATTTGGTTGCCTACTCCCCAGAGACCCAGAGAATGGGCTGGTGAACTTTCACTTGTGGAAGAGACAGCACAACTTGCAGTTTTGTGATTTGCTTCAGGCGCGTGGAAGTAGTCTAGGTGAGGATTGTAGGTGGGTAGACTTTGTTCTGAATTCCTTTTGGCTACTTGAGAATAAACCTCTTCTCAGACCATGATGCCCATTGTTTTAACATCCTTAAATAATATAGTCTTGCTCTGCTCTTTTCTGTCCCTGACCCAGTTTTAGATTAAAGTATTTTGTAGAGAATTAACATAGCTAAAGTGGTAGTGTTTTCATTTGACTCTGCCTTTATGAAATAAAGATTAGGTACATGTATTGTAACTATGTCTTTTTCACAGAAGCTGGAAAGATCCCAGCAGACAAACTTTTATCCCTTTTTGTAAGTAGTGTTGTGTCTCAAGGTGTGGAATCCTAGTACTGATGAAATAGTTTTAGGTTACCTAAGCATGTGGAAGCTTTTACTTGTGATGCTTTTAGCAGTAATATCTTGAGAGTAGTATCAGTTTATCAAGGTAAAAAATGAAATATGATAAATAGTCCAGGAGCAAGTTTGATTTGATTGTAGAAGTTTGGATGTTAGTTTCTGCTATGAAAATATCAAATGATATTTCTGACTCCTGGGAAACAGATACAGGAATCCTGGATTTATTATGGGAATGCCTACTGGCAGAAATTTGGGGCTGGCTGAAATACAGGACTCTTGGAGCTCTCTCAAGTAGGAGGGACCAGGAAAACCACACTGAGATGGCACTTTAGTTGTAGGGGTTTCATGTTTCTCTGCTGTTTATGAAAGAACTGGGGGTGATAGGGATTGAGATAGTGGTGTGCGAAGAGAAAACAGCCGGGACCAAGTTTGGCTTCTTGTGTATTGGACCCTGTAAGGACTTTTTAGATTCCTTCCTTTGTGTGTGACACAGAGTAACCGTGAACGAGCAGCACCTGCTGTAATGAGATGTCTTGGATTGCATTAAACATTTATATGTTGGATTGACTCCTGTAGGGTGTGATGTCTACAGTAGGCCTTTTGCAAAGAGGTTACTGAACTTCTTAAAAATGTGGGAATTGGCTGACATAGTAATAGGCAGGTCCCTTTCCTATTCCGCCGCCCAAGTGGTATTGATTGGTTTCAAATCTCAAAATTCTAGAAGCAACTAATGTATGTAAACACTGTTAAAATATGGTATTCAAAATGTATTGGCACTGAATAGTTCTTTCCTGCCAGTGAGCTGTGATGCCTGAGGCTCTGGAATGGAGTTCTGATTCCCGTGGCTTTTATCTCTGGGTTTTTCCTTGTTTAGATTGGTCATTTTCATTGCTAACACACTGAGTTAGTTGTGTGTTGCATAGTGAGGGGTAAAGAGCACAGGGCTCACAGGAAGGAGGTTGAGGAGGAGGAGGAGACTTAGGTACCATATATAGCTCCGGATTAAGCTGTGTGATATTGGGCAAGTCATGTGCCTTCTCCATTTTTCATTTTCTTCTCATCAATAAATAAAAGTTGATAGTCTGCATGAACTTCTCACTCTCTGATGCTACACATCTGTGTGTTCTTTCTGTACGTTGATCAGGGGTTTTGAGAGACCATCTTTCTTTACCTGAGCTTAAGGAACTCAAGGCTGTTTTCTCCTGTGGTTCACCGGAACAAGCTCTGACCAGTTGGGTGCCATGGTTATCTGTGGGCCTTTACAGAAAAGACTTACCAGATTGTTGCCTTGAAACAGTTAATCTGTTTGTCATTAGTCATTTTACCTGGCTGGTGGTTTTAAAACACTAAACAGTAATTGAAGAGTTAGGCAGACTTCATTAAAGCAATACTTGAAAAATAGTTGTTTCAAGATTCCCAAGAGACTTTACACTTAGAATTGGGGTGGGGAATGGATATTCAGAAGTTCAGTGTTAACATTCTACTTTTTTGGGGGGAATAGGGAGATAGAGGTAGCATTAAGCTCTTCAAAATCCTTTGGTGTTTGGGCAGGTCTGGGTCTGGTTTGGGCAGTTGGTTGTAATCTGAGTGCCTGAACTTGTCCTGTAAGTTTTGCTGAGAGAGGAGCAAAAGTTACTGAGACTGGTACAAGGAAAGCTAAGCATTTCAGGGTCAATTTCATAGGTACTTTTGTCTTTTCTCATACCCCTGACTTAAAAAACTACTTGGTGTGGTTTGCACGTGGTCCTGGAAATGCTGTTCTTTTCTTTTCAAGCACACTTGAATTTCCATTCTTTCTCCTCCTGGTTTTGTAGCTTAGATATGTAATTTAGGCATATTAGAGATATGCTAAAAGGAAACGTCCCTTTATAAAGGAAGGAAAAAGGTAGAAGGAAAGGTGTTTTATAATTCTCTGCTTGACACAGCATCTTCTTCATCTCTGAAGGAACCAAATGTTTCAGAGCTTTGTGTAAATAGTTACTGAGCTGTCAATATGTACCCAGGAGGTTTCTGTAGTAAGATGTAAACGGCTCTATAGAATGTTTGACAGGCAAATTAATAAACAGTTTTCAAGTAAAGACGATTCTATTCTCCTCATGTGGTGGAGTAAGGTGACACTGGCAAAAAAGACTTGGGGATAGGGAACAGGATAGTCCTGGGGGGCAAGTGTAGAGGTGAGAAAAGGTAATCTAAAAAAAAAAATCTTAAGTGTAAAGATGCTGTCTTAGGAATGAAACCTCCATGGCTTGTGGCTCCAAGTTCAGGGCATGCAGTGCCCTGCTAAAAATCAATTGCAGTTTCATAGTGAAAATAAACAAGTTTCGAAAGAAGGTCCTAAATTTCAATAGTAAGGTGAGTATGGTTCAAAAGCTTGGTTTATAAGACTTTTGAGTTTTAAAGCCTTGTTCCTTCAGAAAGCATTTGTAGTTTGGTGAGCCGATTTTTGGGTTGGGCTTTGCGTTTTTGAAATACCAGAAAGGAGAAAAAAAAGATACTGCAACTTCAGTGTCATCCTCAGCCTCTGTTTTGCTGTTTCTCTTGGGATTATAAATCCACTGCCCAAGTCTGGATTTATTTGTATAGTTTTTACTGAACTTTTATGCATCGCATGTATATATATATAAAGATTAATATCCCTCACCCCACGCCACATTCCTGGGTCAGTACAAAGTCCTAATATCTGGGGGCTCACTAGATTTTGTTTGAAGGGTTATGTGAATAGGTAGAATCTTTGTTTTTTGTTTGTTTGTAAGTTTTTTTGAGTGGGAGTCTCACTCTGTCGCCCAGGCTGGAGTGTAGTGACACATTCCTGGTCACCGCAGCCTCTACTTGCTGGACTCGGGCGATCCTTCCACCTCAGCCTTCCAAGTAACCAGAGCTACAGGCGTGCTCTACCACGCCCAGCTAATTTTTTCATTTATTGTAGAGACAGGGTCTCACCATGTTGCCCAGGCTGGTCTCGAATCCAAGGGCTCAGGCTATCCTCTTGCCTTGGCCTCCCAAAGTGCTGGGATTACAGGCTTGAGCCACCACGCCTGGCCAAACTTTTGTTTTTGAAATTGCTATTTTAGGATTAACAACATATTTGGGTTCTTTCAGTGACACATTCTTATTATGGAGGAGGAAAAATAATCTGAATATTTTTATTTTAACTGTCTTCCTGTGGCACTCTCCTTTGGTAGCCTTGTAAGATGACTAGACTTGCCTTCTCAAAGTCTCTTTTTCAGCCAAATTCACAGACTCTCACAACAGTTACCTTCACAAGGGTTTTGTCAAAGAGTCCTGGAAGTGCCTTTTTGACTTAGCTGTCTTTTTAATTTTAAAGATATAGGGTACAATTCAACTTAGCTGTTTATATAGTTGCAGAGAATATGAATGTGATTATGGATCTGACCATAATCCTTAGGGTCAGCTAATTTACCAAAGGCTGTCAACTTGTTTTTTTTTATTTTTTATTTTCTTTGAGTTGTAGTCTCACTCTGTCACCCAGGCTGGAGTGCAGTGGCACACTTAAGGCCACCCCAGTGTCGACCTGCGGAGCTCAGGTGATCGTTCCGCCTCAGCCTTCCAAGTAGCTGGGACTATAGGCACACACCACCACACCTGGCTAAATTTTTAAAAAATTTATTGTAGAGATGAAGTCTCACCAGGTTGCCCAGGCTGGTCTTGAACCCACGGGTTCAGGCTGTTCTCTCACCTCAGCCTCCCAAAGTGCTGGGATTATAGGCGTGAGCCACCATACCTGACATGTCAGCTTGTTTTAAAACAGAATACAAAAACTTGGGTTGACACTGACATTGGTTGCTTAGCATTGCCTAGGTCTTTCCTAGTATGGTAGTAGTGAGGGTATCAGAGCTTTAGACTTGTTGCTGAGAGCATCATTTCGAAGTCAGGGAGACCTGGAGATTGCAATGAGGGTGGGAAATAGCCCTATTTAATCATGCCAACTAAGTATTAGGAAGGATTTTAAAAGGTAGAGGCAGTGTCTGTGTCAGGTGAATTTAGTTTTCTTGGGGAAGCATGCTTATTTGTACATATCTAGAAAATTCTCATAAAGTAATGTTTTATAAATGGATATAGACCACACTAAGTATATCGGTTGAAGGAATTAGAGATTAAGGTTCAATCAAAGTTGGACAGGGCTTACCTGGGGCATCTTTTCAGAGGCAGTGATTTGTAAAGCTTAATGTTCAAGGAAGTTAAAATATTAATTTGCCTTTTCATAATGCTGTTCTAAGTTCCATGGGGCTTTACAGAATCCAAATTGCACATCCATCCCCAGACTGATAGTTGTCTCAGAGTTCCAATGACTTTGAGAATTTGGGCTCTAACCATAAAACTCCCTGAAAGAGTGATTTCAGGGTCTTAGTGGTTCCTGTGGTTATTGAAGGCCTTTGGTACAACCTGTTAAGTTCTTGGCCAGTTCAAGGGCTCTTTTTTAGTAATTTTGGGTTTGGAAGGTCATGTCACCTTTGGAGTTGTGTGTCCTGGACAGCTCTGTAGTAACAGCAGTTCAACTTTGTTGGTTAGCCTGGACTTTTTCTTTTTTGGCAGAGTTAGTTGACCTTTCTTAAACAAAACAAGAGTCATGAAGTACTTGTTTGGATTCTTAAACTACTGTTATTTCTGAAGAGCTGGGAACTATACTCAAGTTGAGTTGCTTGTATTAGGCCTTACATTGAGATTGATGGATTAGATAAACCTGCACATATGCAGTTTGCCCATCTATTCATAGAAATGACCTTTAATATTGTTTCTTATTAGGTTGGCTGTGACCAAGAAGCTCACAAATGCTGTAAATACATGCTTATTCTTTATGGGGCCTCTGGAATGTAGTGATTTTGGTTTGTCTTTACCTGCTGGTCCATATATAGTTGGCCTGGCACTTGTCAAGGACCATCAGTGGGATGCTTAACAACTGAGGATGCATGGGGTGTCCAGTGCCAGGCCACCACAGTGCTTTCACCTGGAGAGGAAGGATAGGTTACATTGCTCCAGTATAGAACTAGGGAGTCTTTTTAAAATTTTGAGTCAGAGTCTTACTCTGTGGCCCAGGCTGGAGTGCAATGGCATGGATCACAGCCCACCACGGCTTTGGCCTCCTGAGCTCAAGTGATCCTTCCACCTCAGCCTCCTGAGTAACTGGGACTATAGGGATGTGCCACCATGCCTGACTAATTTTTTGACTTGTTGTAGAGATAAGGTCTTGCTATGTTGCCCAGACTGATCTTGAACTCCTGGGCTCAAGTAATCCTCCTTGCCTCTGCCTCCCCAAGTGTTGGGATTATAAGCGTGAGCTATTGCGCCCAACTGAAGTATGGAGTCTTGAATACAGACTCTAGTTTAGAAATACCACTTCTAACTTATTTTTTGCCTTATCATTTTGGCATTTTACAAAAGTGGGTTTTCAGTTACTCAGAATTGGACACAATAGTTCATCTGCAATGTATATCATGTGTTTAGGGGCTTGAAATGAACTCCTTAGGTTTTAGAGGACTTCAAGTTAGGGAGAACATTGACTTAAAAGCCTTGGGTGACTGGACTTGGTGGCTCAACCTATAATCCCAGCACTTTGGGAGGCTGAGGTGAGTGGGTTATCTGAGCCTGTGGGTTTGAGACCAGTCCGGACAACTTGGCGAGACCTCGTCTCTACAGTAAATAAAAAATTAGCCAGATGTGGTAGCGCATGCCCGTAGTTCTGGCTACTTGGAAGAATGAGGTAGAAGGATTGCTGGAGCCCAATGCTGGGGTGACCGTGAGTGTGCCACTGCACTCTGGCCTGGGGAACGGAGTGAGACTCCAACTCAAAAAAAAAAGAAGCCTTGGGTGTTCTTCGCTGAAATTACCCCTCCATTATCCATTTAAATGAATGAGTTTAGGTTTTTTTTTTTTTTTTTTTTTTTGAATTGGAGTCTCACTCTGTTGCCCAGACTGGAGTGCAATGGCCACTCCCAGCCACCACAGCCTCGACCTGCTGGGCTCAGGCGATCCTTGATCCTTCCGCCTCAGCCTTCCAAGTAGCTGGAACTACAGGCGTGCGCTACCACGCCCGGCTAGATGAATTTAGTTTTTTACTGACTATGAAGGGACATCTGAGTGAGTGAACTTTTATGTGTTTTTGTTAGTCACTTTTGCATAGCTGGAAGCTGGAATATTGTCTTGAGACAGGTTGGCTTCTGCATTTTCTTTTTTTTTTTTTTTTTTTTTGAGTTGGAGTCTCACTCTGTTGCCCAGACTGGAGTACAGTGGCCACTGCCGGCCACCGCAGCCTCGACCTGCTGGGCTCCGGCGATCCTTCCGCCTCAGCCTTCCAAGTAGCTGGAACTACAGGCGCGCGCTACCACGCCCAGCTAGTTTTTGATTTATTGTAGAGATGAGGTCTCACCAAGTTGCCCAGGCGAGTCTCGAACCCGTGGGCTCAGGCAGTCCACTCACCTCAGCCTCCCAAAGTGCTGGGATTACAGGCTGGCTTCTGCATTTACTAAGGATGGACTGGAATAGGAAGAAGTCTAATGCCAGCAATGCAGTCGAACATGCTGCAGAGTAGGAAATTTGATCCCTAAAATGTTGACTTAGTGTTGGTTATGGTACATATTAGAAATCACCCAGTAATCCAGGACAGATTTTTGTCACCCTGCAGGAAGTTATGTTGATATTAAATACTAAGGGGCTTTGGGTACTATACTAAGTGCTCTGCAGGCCCAGAGCGATGCTTGAATTGCCACCCATATGAAAAAGAGATGTGTCATGAGCCTTTTTTTCCTCTTTTGCATTTGGGCTTCCTTATGGCTTTGTTGCTTCTATGTTCCCAAGTCTGCAATGTTAGATATTAGACTTTCTTCTCCCTTGGCACTGACGTATTCATGATTTTCCATGGCTTATCAGCAGCCAAGATTTTTGTATGCTTTTCTCAAACTTGTTAGCTTTCAGCTTGCTTGTTTCTAGGCATCTCTGTTAAAAGCAACCTCTCTCCCTTGCCCCCTCAAGATCTAGCACTAGTATGACAGTAGCAAGGGGGTTTGGAGGTTGGTGTGATATCAGTTATTTAAAAACCCATTTGCTGTGTGCTTGGTGTTTTTAGTTTGCCTCCTGTTTTCCTTGTCACGGTGTGCTTGCCGGGCATGGGCATATTTTAGCCCAGTTGTTTACTCTCAACTAACTCAAGGCTGCAGTACTTTGTCTATAAGAAGAGTGTGAGTTCAGCTGTGTGGTAGAAGATTAAAGGCTACATTGTGCTCGTTGCTTCCTTTTGGAGAAAACATACGTCTCTGGATCTTTTTACCCAGTAATTTCCACTCTATGGGGGTAGACATCATTGCTTCTTGTCTTTAGAGAACAAGTCACTTGGGCAGAAATGCTAGGAATTAGTTGCTGTTTATTGCTATGTGTTCTCTGGGAAATACATGTCTTTTTCTTTTGCCCTTTGGACAACATTCTGTTCTGGTCCTAAGATAGTAGAGTTTGTAGGTTCGTCCAGCATTCAGGAGTATGAAACTTGGTAATACAGGTTTGGATAACCTGCCTTTAATTTATAAACTTACAACGTTTTGCCTGTTTAGAAATCTAGGCTTCCAAAGAGAACTATCATAGAACATTTGGGGAACAATTCTGTAGGTAGTTTATCTGCAATGTTGTCCTGACCCAGGGATCCTTACCAGGATCCTGACTTTCAAGTGATGGCATGCTGGGGGTAAATATTAATGATAGCTACAATGCATTCGAGTACTTACTGTATGCTAAGCACCATGCTTGGTCCTTGCCACAAATTTCCTCATTTTATCTTCAGAACTCTATAGAAAGAAGGTTTTATTATTATTCCTACCACTTTATAAATGAGGAAATAGACTAAGAATAAGAAATTTGTCCTGGGGAAAATAGTTAGTAAAAGGTAGAGCTGGGATTTGAATCAAGGTTTGCCTGACTCTTCACAGGTGTGATACTATGAAATACTACTTTTACTTCTCCAATATAAATTATTCAAGCATCAAGTCTGATTGGGATATTATTTTTACAATAGCCTAAAACTCTTAAATGGGGTGGAAGACTGAAAAGCCTTTAGTTACAATTTGACATCATGCCTAGATCTTTTTCCCATCAGTCCCTTCCATCCTTTCCATTTAGCTGTTTATTATTCTGGATTTCTGATGAATGGCCACAGGCACTTGGTTTATAGCTGCTTTGTGATTCCAGTAGTGAGAACTGGCAGTGTTTTGTCCTTGGGCCTCCACCTTCTCAAGAAGGATCTTCGGGATTGGGGGTTGAATTCAGGCTCTGAGATAGACTCCTTGACTTTGATCTACTTTAGAGTGACTTGCATTATGAAAAAATTTGCAAATGATTTTACTTTCCAGAAACTTGGAGCACTTGCTGGAAAGGCGGGGATTATTGTCTAAGTTTGACACATGGGGAAATGTGCCATAAAGTTAAGTGCCACATACAAAGTTGCATAGCATAGTCAGCTCTAAAACTAGGTTTAAAGTTCCCTTAGCCAGTATGACTTTAGGCGAGTCACTTACCTTCTTTGAATCTGTATCCTTGACTATATAATGAGGAAGACTATTTGCCTTGCAGGCTGTCATAAACATTGAAAGTACTATAAGGAGCTGGGCTTGGTGGCTCAGCCTGTAATCCCGTGTTTTGGGAGGCTGAGGAGTGGATTGCCTGAGCCCGTGGGTTCGAGACCCACCTGGACAACTTGGTGAGACCTCATCTCTACAATAAATCAAAAATTAGCTGGGTGTGGTAACACGCGCCTGTAGTTCCAGCTACTCGGAAGGCTGAGGCGGAAGGGTCACCGGAGCCCAAGCAGGTCGAGGCTGTAGTGGCTGGGAACGTGCCATTGCACTCCAGTCAAAAAAAAAAAAGGAAGTACTACTAGTTTATGAAGTAAAACTCTAACATGACTCCTGATTGGTAGAGGCCCCTGCTTGAGAGGGTTGAGTAGTTAAAGACAATGTTGGTCTTTACTGGATTAAGAATTATTCCATAGTCTTTAGGTACATCTGAGTTTATAGTAATGCTATTTTTTTAAATTAAACTTTTTTTAAGAGGCAGGGTCTTGCTATACTGCCCAGGCTGGAGTGCAGTGGCTATTCACAGGTAGAACCATAACATAATGCAGCCTCAAACTCAGCCTCAAGCAGTCCTCCTGCCTTTTAGCCTTATTTTTTTTCTTTTGAGTTGGAGTCTCACTCTGTCACCCAGACTGGAGTGCAGTGGCACACTCCCGACCACCTCTGCCTCAACCGGCTGGGCCCCAGAGATCCTTCCACCTTAACCTTCCAAGTAGCCGGAACTACAGGTGCATGCTTCCATGCCTGGCTACTACTGCTTTTAAAAAAAATTTTTTTTGAGTCAGTATCTTACTCTGTCACTCAGGCTGGAGTACACTGGCACCGTCACAGATCATTGCCTTCTATTTTATTTTATTTTTTTTTGAGTTGGAATCTCGCTCTGTTGCCCAGACTGGAGTGCAGTGGCCGCTCCCGGCCACTGCAGCCTCAACCTGCTGGGCTCCAGTGATCCTTCCGCCTCAGCCTTCCAAGTAGCCGGAATTACAGG
>NW_007047410.1:12492-14287 GCF_000164805.1 Carlito syrichta
GATTTTTTGATTTATTGTAGAGATGAGGTCTCACCAAGTTACCCAGGCAGGTCTCGAACCCACAGGTTCAGGCAGTCCACTCACCTCAGCCTCCCAAAGCAAGGGATTACATACTGAGCCACCGAGCCCGGTTTAGTTAATTTTTTTGATTTATTGTCTCACCAAGTTGCCCAGGCTGGTCTTGAACCTCTGGACTCAGGCAGTCCTTTCACCTCTATCTCCCAAAGTGCTGGAATTACAGGTGTGAGCCACCACGCTCGGCACCTTTGATTTTTTTTTTTTTTTTTTTGTAGAGGAGAAGAGGTCTTGCTATGTTGCCTAGACTCATCTCAAAACTTCTGGCCTCAAGCAGTCCTCCTGCCTCAGCCTCCCAAAGTACTGGGATTATAGGTGTCAGCCAGTGTGCTTTTGACTAGCTGCTTTAAACAAAATTTTTTTTTATTTTTTAAACAATGGCAACACCGAATTTGTTTAGTCATCATTGTCCTACCTTAGTGGTGGGTTAATGTAATGGTTCTCAGTGTGGTCCTCAGCCACTAAAATCAGTACTAACAGGCCCTGTTTAGAATTGCAAATTCCCGACTGACCTACTGAATCCAAAACTCTGAGGATAAGTTCTAACAGGTCCTCCAGGCCATTCTGTTGTACCCTCAAGTTTGAGAACTACTGGATTTATGCATTCATTCTTATCTGGGCTGAAGGGTATATTCAAATTACCTGAGAGGCTTCTTTTAAATTATACCACAGACTGATTTTTAAAATATATATATATGTGTGTGTGCCCCTCCTATGATGAAAGTATTATTGATGGAGAAAAGGTTAAAAGTGCTTGGGGTTCAGGGATGTGTTCATCTGCTTGAGCTGCTATAAAAAAATACCATAGACTGAGTGGCTTCAACAACAGATATTTATTTTTCACACTTCTGGGGGTGAGAAGTCCAAGCTCAAGATGCTGACTGATCTGGTTCTTGGAGAGAGCCATCTTCCTGGCTTGTAGGTAACTGTCTTTTATTTTCTTGCTATGTGCTTGCTCACATGCCAATCCTCCCCCCTGAGAGAGCCCTCTTATGCTTCTTGCTCTTACAAGAGCACTAATCTCATTATGGGGGCCCATCCCCATGACCTCTAATCTAAACCTAATTATCTCCCAAAGAACACACCTCCTAATATATTATATTGGTGATTAGGGCTTCAACATGAGAATTTGGGGAGTGCATTCAGCCCATGATGAGTGAAGAAAGAAAATACTTTTGAGATAGAAAATTTGTTGTTTTGAGTTAGTGTTTTACTCCTCTTACCCAGTCTTGAGTGCAGTGGCATGTCACAACCCAGGCCTTAAACTCCTGGGCTCAAGCAGTCCTCCTTCCTCAGCTTCCTGAGTAGCTGGGGCTACAGGTGCATGCCACCATACCCAGCTAATTTTTCGATTTTTTTTTTTTTTTGTAGAGATAGTGTCTTGCTTTGTAGGCCAGGCTGGTCTCAAACTTCTGGGCTCAAGCAGTCCTCCCGCCTCAGCCTGCCAAGGTGCTGGGATTACAGGCGTGAACCACTATGCCCGACCTGTGATGGATCTTTACTATGCAGTGATGATAAACTCTAGTTTGACAAAACCCATGTTTGTTCTAGGATTTGGGGGCTCCTTGCTTTAGTTTCTCTTTCTCTTAGTTCTTTGTTGAGTTGGCATGAAGATAATCTAGATCTATGATCCTGAGAGTTTGATGAAGGTGGGAAAGATTGCCGGGCTCGGTGGCTCAACCTGTAATCCTGTGCCTTTGGGAGGCTGAGGTGAGTGGAT
>NW_007047410.1:14423-19860 GCF_000164805.1 Carlito syrichta
GGCCACTGCACTCCAGTCTGGGTGACAGAGTGAGAATCCAACTCAAAAAAAAAAGGTGGGAAAGATTGTTTTAGGATCTTGACTATAGTGTTGTCTCCAGGTATGACCAATATAGTAAACCTTCCCAAGAAAGTGATTCATGATAATGCCACTTAAAGGTCGGTGTTGGGCTGGACTCGGTGGTTCAGCCTGTAATCCTGCGCTTTGGGAGGGCGAGGTGAGTGAATTGCCTGACCCCTCGGGTTCGAGACCCACCTGGGCAACTTGGCGAGACCTCATCTCTACAATAAATCAAAAATTAACCAGGCGTGGTAGCGTGCACCTGTAGTTCCAGCTACTTGGAAGGCTGAAGCAGAAGGATGGCCGGAGCCCAGCAGGTCAAGGCTGTGGTGGCCGGGAGCGGCCACTGCACTCCAGTCTGAGTGACGGAGTAAGACTCCAACTCAAATAAAAAAAGAAGAAAAAAAATAAAGGTCGGTGTTGGGGTACTTATTAAATGCCATGATGTCTCTTCTGCCTGTGATGGCCTGCTGATCCTAGAACAGGGCCTTTGGTGATCTGGTGGTCTCTCAGTAGGCCATCCTTATTGACCTCCCTCTTTCACCCCTCCCACTGATTAGTGACCAGTCTGTGTTTTGCTGTAAATTCCTTTCCTTGTGTCCCTTTTTGTGAAGTTCTAGCAAATCCTCCAAGCAGATTCCTGACAAGTCACCCCATCTCTGGATTGAAAGAGGCCTCTCTGAGGAGTGGACTTTATTTATTTATTTATTTATTTTTGAGTTGGAGTCTCACTCTGTTGCCCAGACTGGA
Source organism: Carlito syrichta (assembly GCF_000164805.1). NCBI lineage: Eukaryota > Metazoa > Chordata > Mammalia > Primates > Tarsiidae > Carlito > Carlito syrichta. The sequence goes on from NW_007047410.1 coordinate 15,234, forward strand.
GTGCAGTGGCATGCTCCTGGCCACCGCAGCCTCAACCTGCTGGGCTCCAACCATCCTTCCGGCTCAGCCTTCCAAGTAGCTGGTACTATAGGGGCACACTACCACGCCCAGCTAATTTTTTTGATTTATTGTAGAGATGAGGTCTCGCCAAGTTGCCCAGGCGGGTCTCAAACCCTCAGGCTCAAGCAATCCACTCACCTTGGCCTCCCAAAGTGCTGGAATTATAGGCTGAGCCACTGAGCCCGGCCGGACATTTGAGCCAGAACCTGTCTTCAGTTGTATGACTTAATGAATAAGGATTGTTCTTGGCACAGAAGTGGTCAGGTAACAAACATGAACATTTGAAAGACCAAGTGAAGAATCAGTGTTCTAGTTCACCTGTGTGTCTGCAAACCTGATGTGGTTTCTCTATCCTTCCTATTAAAAACAAGTATCCTAGCCAGGCGTGGTGGGTCATGCCTATAATCCCAGCACTTGGGGAGACTGAGGCTAGAGGTTTGCTTAGGGCCAGGGAGTTCGAGCCAGCCTAGGCAAAATAGTGAGAAAAGAAAAACGCTATAAAAACTCTATTTAAAAAACTCTCTGTAAAAAGAAAACCCCCACAAGTATCCTACTACCAGAACTCTTTTTCCTCCTGCCTGATAATTGTAGCTATAATCACTGTGGCCCGGCTGTGATGAAGGCAGTGGCTTCCAGGTGGCGCAGTATGCTGACAGTTTGATTTGTGATTTGATATTTGTATGTACAGATGAACACTTTACTAGGGAGTCTTATGGGGGTGTGTGTGTGTGTTAAACTCACTTTACGTCCTTCTGCCGTTTAACTTTATTTTCTCTATTCTTTTTTTTTCCCCCTCAGTACCTCAGTACCTTTACCCACCAGAGCTGGTAAATTGTCTTTTAAAAAACTAGAGATAAAATTTTGAAAAACTGGAAATGCAACTTATACCACTTTCAAGTCAACATCAATTTCGGTGAAGATTACCTAGTATCTGCTTTCCTCTGTTGGAAAGCCTTAGCTAACTAGAGGCAGGAAGTGCCTGTGTCGATTGAAGTAATAAACAAGTTCCTAAATGGTCTCTATCTCTTCTCATTTTCCACTTTATTGCCTTTGGTCTGGAGATAGATTCTTAACCCTCCTTAATCAGTTTTTGGAGTTCTCTTGGCTCAGAACAGATTTGTAGCGTTCTTGTTTTTCTTTCCACTTTGTGATTTGAATCCTCTGCTTTCCCAGTGCTGCTATGAATTGGCTTCTTTAAAACTTGCATAAAACCTCAAGTGACCAATATGTGGTCTCATTATGGTATTTTGGGTTAAAATAAAATGAGCTTGAGATAACTGGGTTCAGACATTCACCAAAAGGAAATTTCTGTGTGTGCCTTGACTAAAATAATTTCAGAAGAATGTATGAGCCAAGGTAGACTGGGGAGGGTCAGGGAAGAAGAGGGTTAAAAGTTAATAGCTTAGTATGCCAAGTATCCATCCCAATTTGGTTATACTGCCCAGTGATAGCAAATAAAGAAGAGAGACAATAAGCTTCTAAAAAGACAGCTGGTAACTATGGTCTGGTTCCATGTATTTATGGTATAAATCATGAAGCTGGGGTCTCCTGTATACATTTGTCTGGACATAGTGTAGAGGAGGTTAGCATGTACCGACATAGTTTTGAAGCTTTGAAAAATACTGAAGAATTTATAGGACTCTGCTTTTCCATTGAGGGAATTGTTGACCTTAAACCTGAGGATTTGGAGACACCTATAATCATAATAAGGTTGACTGTGCTCTGGGCTGTTCTTTAACTTGTTTAATTGTGCTTGTTTTAGTTTAAGAGAGGACTTTGGGGAACCTAGTGAAAGATTAGCATTCTGAGGAAATAGTCCAGGGCAGCCCTAGAAATTAATGAAATAAACAGTGGCATTGCTGCTGTTTCGTGTGTGTGTATGTGTTTCAAAATACAGTACCTGATTGGACTGATGTGGGAATATGATAACAAATGGAATCTTAGACTACATGTAAATTAAGTTCCTATAGCTCAGTGATGTGTCACAGGTATCTTTTTTAGTAGAGAAGGACAGACTTTGGCAGGATGTAGAACTGACTACTAACTAGGGCAGAAAATATCAAAAGAAGTCAGGCTTGTGGCCCATTCACAGTTAAGTCCTTTTCCTAGTAAAAGCACCAGAGAATGCTTTGTGGGAAGAAGTTCCCTTTCCTGGTGTCAGTGTATATTATTTCATGTGGGTAACAAAGGTCTGTGCATTATCAAATTTTTATCTTATTTTTAATTTTTATTTTTTTGAGTTGGACTCTTACTTTATCACCCAGGCTGGAGTGCAGTGGCACGCTGATGGCCACCACAGCCTCGATCTGCTGGGCTCAGGTGATCCTTCTTCCTTAGCCTTCCAAGTAGCTGGAACTACAGGCACACGTCAACCCTCCTGGCTAATGTTTTGATTTATTGTAGAGATGATGTCTCGCCAAGTTGCCCAGGCTGATCTTGAACCCGTGAGTTCAGGCAGACCTCTCACCTTGGCCTTCCAAAGTGCTGGGATTATAGGCGTGAACCACTGTACCTGGCCAAGTTTTTAATTTGTGAGCATGTACTGGGATACAGTATACCAACCTGTCTTCTTTGCATATCATCATAATTTCCTAGACTTTGATCATATTTCCCATTTCTCAGGATAGGAACTTTTTTTTTTTTTTTTTGGCGTCTCACTCTTTCGCCCAGGCTGGAGTACAGTGGCATGCAGGCTCAGGCAGTCCACTTGTCTCGGCCTCCCAAAGTGCTGGGATCACAGGTTGAGCCACCGAGCCCAGCCTAGAACTTTTAAAAAAATTTTACTTAATTGTCCTGTCTTGGTGCTGAAGTGTCTTATTTAAAGTGTATAAAAAGCAGGGCATGGTGACACATGCCTATAATCCCAGTGACTTGGGAGACTGAGGCAGGAGGATCACTTGAGCCCAGGGAATTTGAGATTTGAGACCAGGCAGTGACATAGTGAAACCTATCTTCAAAAAAAGAAAGACATAAATTAGTTGAACCTTGCTAGTATAAGAAGTCTTATGGCAAAATCTTTTTTGAAAAACCTATATCTACTGTATGTTAGTTATTTACATTAGTGCAACAAATATTTACTGAGCTTCTACAATGTATCAGGTAATACACTGTCAGCAAAGAATTCATAATTACTGCCTCCATGGAGTACTTTCTAATAGGGAAAAATATATACAAGCAAATAAACACAAAAAACTGTATAATTACAGTTGTAATAGATGCATTGGAAGATAGATACCACCTTTGGTAAATTATCTTTCAACCCAACTATTTTTTTAGAATTGGAGTCTCACTCTGTTGCCCATGCTAGAGTGCAGTGGCACACTCACAGCCACTGCAGCCTCATCCTGATGGGTTCGGGCAATCCTTCTGCCTCAGCCTTAGCTGGAACTACTGACATGCGCCACCATGCCTAATTTTTTGATTTGTTGTAGAGATGAGGTCTTGCCAAGTTGCCCAGGCTGGTCTCGAACCCTTGGGGTCAGACAGTCCTCTTGCTTCAACTTCCCAAAGTACTGGGATTACACCACACACAACCTAACCCAAATATTTTTGAAAATAAATTTTCATTTATGCTCTCCTTGGCTAGTGGGTGGCTTTGGACTATTGGTCTCTTGGGATGGATACTAATCCGTTCTGAGTCCTTTTCCCTCCAGGGTCAAATTTTATAAGAAGTTACCCATTTGAGGTAATGGGCTCTAGAGCCTCTTGTTTCTCAGCAAGACTCTTCTTTTTGTGATGCTGCATTTCGGGACATTTGGCATCTTGCTTCCCAGGTAATAAATGCCAGTAGCACTACAGATTTTCTGTGACAACCAGAAAAGGCACTTTCATACATTTATTTCCAAACACTTCTCTGGTTGATATTGCCCCAGTTGAAAACTATTGACTGTACTGTCAGGATTTTTGGAAGGAGCTATTGAACAAATCCTCTTGGGAGAACAGACTGAAAGTAGGTGGTGCTTGAGACTTGGACTGACCAGCCCTTTTGGTGTCTGATTTCTGTGTTCATGTTTTTAGTTTTATTTTATTTTGTCTTGTTTGAGTCAGAGTCTTACTCTGTTGCCCAGGCTGGAGTGCAGTGGCATAGTCATGGGTATTGCAGCCTCGACCTGCTAGACTCAGGCCATCCTTTTGGCCCAGCCTTCCAAGTAGTTGGGACTTACAGGCGTGCGCCACCATACCTGGCTAATTTTTTTTTATTTATTGTAGAGGTGAGGTCTTGCCATGTTACCCAGGCTGGTCTCAAACTCCTGGGCTCAGGCAATCCTCTCGCCTTACCCAAAGTGCTAGAATTAGAGGCTTGAGCCATATCATGTCTGGCTCATGTTTTTAAGTAGATGTTTTGAGACTACTTTCAACCCTGTTTTACCTTTTGTCCTATTTGAGGGTGGAGAGAGGGAAGTAATGTCTGTTGTGTATGTTCTTTATAGACTGCCAGTGTAACAAGCATTTTACACACTTATCATTTGAACTTTTGTACTGTCTTATATCTTTTTTTTTTTTGAGTTGGAGTCTCACTCTGTCGCCCAGACCGGAGTGCAGTGGCCGCTCCCAGCCACCGCAGCCT
>NW_007047410.1:20275-45422 GCF_000164805.1 Carlito syrichta
TTTTTGTCTTATTGTAGAGATGAGGTCTTGCCAAGTTGCCCAGGCGGGTCTTGAACCCGCGGGCTCAGGCAGTTCACTCACCTCGGCCTCCCAAAGCGCGGGATTACAGGCTGAGCCACCGAGCCCGGTCTAATCCCTGTTTTACAGATGGTTCTAGTGCCAAGGGGTGAAGTGACTTGCTCTTAGTGATTTCAACATTTATACTTTTTATCACCTTAACTGGGCCTGTAACCCAGCACTTTGGGAGGCTGAGGTGGGAGGATTGCTTGAGTCCAAGTGTTCCAGATCAGCCTGGGCAACATAGTGAAACCTTGTTTCTACAAAAAATTAGTTGGGCGTGGTGGTGTGCATCTGTAGTCCCAGCTATTCTGGTGGCTGAGGCAGAAGGATCACCTGAGCCCAAGAGGTCAAAGCTGTAGTGAGCCATGATCATGCCACTGCGTCAAGTCTGGGTGACACAGTGAGACCCTGACTCAAAAAAAAAATTATACTTTTGATTTTTATATGACTGTCAATTATCCTTTAATTGGCCGCTTTGGACTTCTGGTCTTGAGTGTATGGGACAAACTTTAAGTGTTCTGGTTTCTAAGCTCTACTGCAGAAATTTGGGACTTATGTAGCATGATAATAGCTAACATGGGTGCTGGGGATACAGCAATGAATTAAACACATATACATAGCTCCTGGAACCTGTATTCTAGTCTAGGGTACAGCTATTAAACAAGGGAAATAAGTAAACCATATAGTATGCTAGTGATACATGCTCAGGAGAAAAAGTTAATCTTGGACCAAGTATAGGAATGTGCAGGATTAAATTTTTAGATGGATTTAAATTTTTAAATTTTTTTCAGGCCACACTGAAGTGATACTTGACATGAAAGAATCAGGTCTAAAAATATCTGGGAGAAGAAAGTATTCCAGGTGGCAGAATCTGTGAATACAAAGGCTCTGAGGCTGGAGCATGTCCAGCTTGAACAGTGTTTTTTGTTTGTTTTATGTATTAACTTATTCAATCCTAAGGGCGTACCTGTTATCTCTCTTCTGTTGATGAGGAAACTGAGAGGCAGAGAAGTTGAAGGCACTGCAGGGACAAAGCTCTTAAACCACTGCCTACGAGTGGCCATGTATAGTAGTCCTCCCTTATCTGTGGGGAGAGGAGATATGTACCAAGACCCCCAGTGAATGCCTGAAACTGCAGATTGTACCGAACCCTGTATATACAGATGCCCCTTGGCGGCTGTGGGGGGCTGGTTCCATTACTTTCGAGGATACCAAAATCTATGGATACTCAAGTCCCTTCTATAAAATGGCATAGTATTTGCGTATAAACTATGTACGTCCTCCCATATGCTTTAAATAGTCTCTAGATAATTTGTAATAGCTAATACAATATAAATGTTATATAAATAGTTATTATAGTATGTTGCTTAGGGATGATGACAAGGAAAAAAATCTGTGAAAAAATTCTGTACAGTTCAGTACAGACACAACCATTGTAGCCCTGACTATATTTTGGATCTGTAGTTGGTTGATTCTACGTACACAGAACTCATGGATACGAGGACCAACTGTACTTTTTTTTCCTATACCTACATACCTGTGATAAAATTTAATTTATAAATTAGGCATAGTAAGAGATTAACAACAATAACTCGTGATAAAGTAGAGCAATTCTGTGAACGTGGCTTCTGTCTCAGAATATCTTATTGCATGTATTTTCAGGCTGCAGTTGACTGTGGGTAACTGAAACTTTGGAAAGCAAAACTGAGGATAAGGGAGGACTACTGTAGATCCAAAGCATTTCCTCAGCAGGAATGGGGATAGGAATTGCAAGTCCTCTAGCATTTCACTTTCTCTTTTACAGTTCTCTTTCCTTTCCTGCTTTCCAATGGGAAAGTTTGTTTTACACACAAACCTCTACCTGCCTAAAACTTATATCCTAGCCAAGAATACAGACAATAAAGAGAAATAAAGCATACAGTTTGTTAATGATAAGTGCTCAGGTGAACAAGAAAATCAGGGACTGGACATAGGCATTTGGGAGAGCTTGGCTTAGACTGAAAATGTTAGTTATTTGGGAATCTGAGGCACTGTGTTGTGGTTATTCTCTATTGGCCAGGCACTGCCCCCTTTGGACCATTGTTTGGCTAAAGAAAATGAATGCATGTCTGAATTCTACAGTCACTCTGTGCTGGAGATGGGAGGTGCTTTGGAGAGTGGTTATGCCTGTAGCCCGAATGCTCCCAGACGACATGAGAATCTCTTTTTTCTTTTTTCTTTTTTCTTTTTTTTTTTTTTTTAGTTGGAGTCTCATTCTGCTGCCCAGGTTGGAGTTCTGTGGCACACTCAAGGCCACCCCCGCGTCGACCTGCTGGGCTTCAGCAGTCCTTCCGCCTCAGCCTTCCACATAGCCGGAACTATAGGTGCACGCTACCACATCTGGCTAATTTTTTATTTTTTTATTGTAGAGCCGTGGACTCAGACAATTGACTTGCCTCAGCCTCCCAAAGTGCTGAGATTACAGGCTGAGCCACCAAGCCCAGCCATGAAAATCTCTTAAGATTAAATAAAAATACAGATTCTGGTCAAGCATAGAATCTGTTTTTTTTTTTTTGAGTCGGAGTCTCACTCTGTTGCCCAAGCTGGAGTGCAGTGGCATGCTCACGGCCACTGCAGCCTCAACCTGCTGGGCTCAGGCGATACTTCCGCCTCAGCCTTCCCAGTAGCTGGAACCACAGGCACACACCCCCACACCCAGCTAATTTTTCTTGATTTATTGTAGAGATGAAGTCTCGCCAAACTTGGCGGCCCAGGCTGGTCTCGAACCTGTGGGCTCAGTCAATCCTCTCACCTTGGCCTCCCAAGATGTTTAGTTTTATAAGATAGCATTTCAGTTCCTGTTTCATCATCTTCCTGGGGACTTATTATTCTTATTATTGTATTTATGACCCAGGGTTTTGTTTTTTTTTTGAGTTGAAGTCTCACTCTGTTGCCCAGACTGGAGTGCCGTGGCCACTCCCGGCCACCGCAGCCTCGACCTGCTGGGCTCCGGCGATCCTTCTGCCTCAGCCTTCCGAATAGCCGGAATTACAGGCATGCGCTACCACGCCCGGCTGATTTTTTTGATTTATTGTAGAGATGAGGTCTCGCCTGCCCAGGCGGGTCTCGAACCCGCGGGCTCAGGCAATCCACTCACTTCAGCCTCCCAAAGGCGCAGGATGACAGGCTGAGCCACCGAGCCCGGCTTCAGAGTTGTTTTTTTGTTTGTTTGTTTTTTTGAGTTGAAGTCTCACTCTGTTGCCCAGGCTGGAGCTCATGGCCACTGCAGCTTCGACCTGCTGGACTCAAGTGATCCTTCTACCTCAGCTTTCGAAGTAGCTGGAACTATAGGCACGCGGCACCATGCCTGGCTAATGACCCAGAGGGTTTTTTTGTTTTGTTTTGTTTTTGTTTGTTTGTTTGTTTGAGTTGGAGTCTCACTCTGTCACCCAGACTGGAGTGCAGTGGCTGCTCCCGGCCACTGCAGCCTCAACCCGCTGGGCTCTGGCGATCCTTCCGCCTCAGCCTTCCGAGTAGCTGGAATTACAGGCATGCACTACCACGCCCTGCTGATTTTTTGATTTATTGTAGAGATGAGGTCTCGTTGCCCAGACGGGTCTTCAAACCCGCGGGCTCAGGCAATCCACTCACCTGAGCCTCCCAAAGCGCAGGATTACAAACTGAGCCACCGAGCCTGGCTTGACCCAGAGTTTTTTTTTTTTTTGAGTCAGAGTCTCACTCTGTCCCCCAGACTGGAGTGCAGTGGTCGCTCCCGGCCACCGCAGCCTCAACCTGCTGGGCTCCGGCGATCCTTCCGCCTCAGTCTTCCAAGTAGCTGGAACTATAGGCGCGTGCTATCACGCCCGGCTAATTTTTTGATTTATTGTAGAGATGAGGTCTCGCCTGCCCAGGCGGGTCTTGAACCCACAGGCTCAGGCAATCCACTCTCCTCAGCATCCCAAAGCACAGGATTACAGGCTGAGCCACCGAGCCCGGCTGACCCAGAGTTTTAATCGGAACCCAAAGAGGAATTTTTTCCCCGAGAAGTTACTTAGTTTCCTTAGAGGCTTTTGTGATTTTTTTGAAACAGGGAGAAATTGGTTAGCTAAGTTTGGTCTTACAAAAAAGCAATCATCATTTTAGGAAGATCATTTTCTCTGGATAAGGTAGGTAATGAAAATACTCTGGATGAAGAGAAGGATTTAGCCTTTTTTTTTTTTTTTTTTTTTTTGAGTTGGAGTCTCACTCTGTCACCCAGACTGGAGTGCAGTGGCCGCTCCCGGCCACCGCAGCCTCAACCTGCTGGGCTCCGGCGATCCTTCTGCCTCAAGACTTCCAAGTAGCTGGAACTACAGCCGTGTACTACCACGCCCGGCTAATTTTTGATTTATTGTAGAAATGAGGTCTCGCCAAGTTGCCCAGGCGGATCTCAGGCAATCCACTCATTTCAGCCTCCCAAAGGTGCGGGATTACAGGCTGAGCCACCGAGCCCGGCTGGATTTAGTCTTTTTTGAGGAATTAATTAGTTTGGTGCTCTAGCTGCTTTATTTGAGGGCCTCTTTCTGGAGCCAAAGAAGTGAAGAAATACCCAGCCACCTGGTTGTGGTTTTTCTGGCATGCCTCTTTTAGGTGGACAGCTGTGAGGTGGTTATTATGGTTGGCTCTCATAATCTGAGTTTTGCTAGATAATTCAGTGACTCTTCTCCTTTTGGTCTCCTTTTCCTAGCTCTAGAGAATTTTCTCACATTTGCTGGTCTAAAAGAATAGAAGGTTGGGCTCAGTGGCTCAGCCTGTAATCCCAGCACTTTGGGAGGCCGAGGTGAGTGGATTGCCTGAGCCCACAGGTTTGAGACCAACCTGGGCAACTTGGTGAGACCTCGTCTCTACAATAAATTTTTTAAAATTAGCTGGAGGTGGTAGTGCACGCCTGTAGTTCTAGCTACTTGGAAGGCTGAAATGGAAGGATCACTGGAGCCCAGCAGGTCAATGCTGGGGTGGCAGTGAGCATGCTACTGTACTCCCGCCTGGGCGACAGGGTGAGACTCCAACTCAAAACAAACAAACAAAAAGAATAGAGACAGACGGTAGCCTATGTATCTCTGAGCTGGGCCTCAGAATGAGGCCTTCTGTCTTGTTTTGTATCACTTTTGAGACAGACAGTATGAGTTGAAAAGTCCTTGGTCTGATGTCCGGTTGTAGCCCTTTCTTGGGAGTTTGATCAGGCTGGTGCTTCAGAAGATATCTTGGGAATAGGCTGTTAGTCTGCAAAGGGGTGTGTGCCCTGATTTTCTTTCTTCTTTTTTCTTTTTTCTGAGTCGGAGTCTCACTGTCGCCTAGACTGGAGTCCAGTGGAATGCTCACAACCACCGTAGCCTTGACTTGCTGGGCTCAGGCGAGCCTTCCACTTCAGCCTTTAAAGTAGCTGGAACTACAGGTGTGTGTCACCATGCCTGGCTAATTTTTTTGATTTACAGTAGAGATGAGGTCTTGCCATGTTGCCCAGACTAGTCATGAACCTGTGGGCTCATGCAATCCTCTTGCCTCAGCTTCCCAAAGTGCTGAGATTACAGCGTGAGCCACTGTGTCCAGCTGCCCTGATTTTCTAAAATGGGATTCTGTAAGCAGAATGGGATATAACTTTTCATTAACTTTGTTTTATTATTCAACCTAGAAACTCATGGAGGTTTGAAAGAATTTTAGAAAACAAAACTCTTTTGGGTGGTAGTTACCATCAGTTGTTGCTGATTACTCTCTCACCCAAAGGCAGACAACCAGTTTGTTTAGAACTTGATTAAACTAAAATTGAAATGAAGTAATTGTGAAGTAGAAAACTAGGGTGTAGTTCTCAAGTTATGAATGAAAAGAATCATAGGCTGAGTGCGTTTGATTCCCTGGATCAGGTGTTGGAATAATCTGATAAGATTTTTATTCTCCTGTTAACAGTTTAGTGTCTGGAAAACTTTTTTTTTTTTTTTGAGTTGGAATCTCACTCTCACCCAGGCTGGAGTGCCATGGCACAGTCGTGGCCACCTCAGTCTCAACCTGCTGGGTTTAGGTGATCCTTCTGCCTCAGCCTTCCAAGTAGCTGGAACTACAGGTGTGCACCACCATGCTCAGCTAATTTTTTTTTTTTGAGTTGGAGTCTGACTCTGTAGCCCAGACTGGAGTGCAGTGGCTGCTCCCGGCCACCGCAGCCTCGACCTGCTGGGCTCCGGCGATCCTCCCGCCTCATCCTTCCGAGTAGCCAGAATTACAGGCATGCGCTACCACGCCTGGCTGATTTTTTTATTTATTGTAGAGATGAGATCTCGCTGCCCAGGCGGGTCTCGAACCCGTGGGCTCAGGCAAGCCATTCACCTCAGCCTCCCAAAGGCGCGGGATTACAGGCTGAGCCATGGAGCCCGGCTTTTTTTTTTTAATTGTAGAGACAAGGCTGCCCAGGCTGGTCTTGAACCTTTGGGCCCAGGCAGTCCTCTCACCTTGGCCTCCCAAAGTGCTAGAATTATAGGTGTGAGCCACCGTGCCCGGCCTGCTTCCAGAAATCTTTAGTGATGTCTCTGGTGAGGGCCAAATAGGAAGTTAGGAATCTCTTACTGTCCTAGAGCTCATAAAAAGTAATGTTTTCCTGCTGTTTAAAAAGTGAAGGCAGGCTCCTTGTTAGGAGGCAAGGTGAGGGTAGAACTAAACAATTAGGTTTCTGGATAGTTTCTCCTCAGTTGGGGTAGGGGTCCTTGACCAGTCTAAAACAAAGCCATGAGGTACTGGGTAAACCAGAAATGATAGGGTAAGGGCATTAGATGTCTGTGGCTGGGGAGAGAATGGACAGTGAAAATGATTTATGCTGGTCAATTCATGTGTACCAGAGTACAAAAGGTGGTTCTTTTTCTAGAAGCCTACTCTGTCCAAAGATTTTACTCCTAAGATCTAAGTGAGCCACGTGGAGTTGGCAGGAAGCTGGAAGCTGTTGGTTGGGAGAGGTCTTAACTTTTATACTTGTCCCTCCCTGGAACTAGATCAACAGCTGTGGCCTGTCCCTGGAATCACAGGAAGCTGGAGGCCCAGTGCCTTTGTATAGGAGCTCGAAGCCAGACAATAGTTTGTGCTGGCGGGGCCATGTGGCGAGTCATGTGACCTGGGGCTGTTTTCTGCCGGGGTCCTTACCCATCTGTTCTCTCGGCTCTTTCTGGGTTATCAGGCGCCAGTCCAAGTCCTCCCAGGCAGCCAGCTTCATGGCCAGAGATTACGAGCACTAACCTTCCTGGCAGGGGCGGTGTGGCTTCGAGTTTATGCAGATTAGCCATGTGTTTCTCACTTCAAGGCGTTCCACAGGAAAAGGCTTTTCCTGTGTTTGGCTCTCAGTGGGCGGTTCCCAGCTCACTGTACTGGGACTCAGCAAGCAGCAGGCATGCACGAGAGGGATCACAGTACACTGGCCCCCCTCTCCCATTCCACCTCCAATGCTACGTCACCACAACACAACCACTCGCGCTCTCATACTGTTGGTGTCATTCATTCGGTGCCAAGATTGCTTTAAAAAATTCCCTTGGCCCCAGTTCAAACAGGAGTACAGCTGGGATGTGTTAGATTTTAGGCAGTCTGCCCTCAATTTGAGATGAGTTATAAATAGCAGTGCCGACTTCCTTAACTACCGCTCTCTGAGGTAAAATGCAGGTTAATTACTGTGGGAATCAATTAGGGGGTTCTTTCGGTTAAAGAGCCAGGGATGCATTTTTTTATTGTTATTATTAAAAGTCATACAACAAATCTGGCCAGGAATAAATTGAAAGCACAAGGAGTAAGAAATAACATTTAAATGTCCAAAAGCCAAGGTTATGGCTCTAGGTTTATACTGGCCCCAACTAGTTGGCATTTAGGATGACAGAACAAGTAGTGGTCAAGACTTCTCTGATGGACACCTTTTTGGCAGCCCCTGGCCCATCACTTTCTGTTCTTATTCTTGCTAGTCTTTGGCACTGTTGAGTACTAAATTTGGCTCCTTAGAGTTATTGCCTTGTCACTTCTTTCTGTATCTTTAGATTGAAACTGGAACTTTCCTCAGTTGAACTTTTATTTCAAGAAAATTAAGAAATTTCTTTTTTCCTGGTGCTGTTACCACATGTTGTGGTGCATTTTGGTGAATGGTATATCTCTGCATAGAGATTTTGAGTTCTTAGTCCTGTCTTCAGTCATGGTCAGATGGAAAGAATTTCCAGCTGTGTTTAATCTCTTGAGTTTCATGAAGTTGGTTACTTTGGGTTATATGACATTTAGCCCAGATCCACCTTAAAGTCTAGTCTCTGTTATCTCAGCAACTTCTGAGGGTCATTATGATTTTTGTTGATGCAGTAAGAAGTTGTACAAGATTCCAACAGTGGAGAGTCTTGTATTCATTCCATTTCCTTGGAGCAGGGGAACTCTCTATGCAAGTTGTTAGTTTGCTTGCTGTTTATTCTGAATATATTCAGAAGGACAAGCCTGCTAGGCATCCTTGCCTTTGATGCCCCTAAACTGTATCTTTCGATGCATTTCATTTGGTAGGCAGTTTATAACATGGCCAGTGATCTGGAAGGAGATAAGTGGTAGATAGAGATGAGGAGTTTTCTTATGGCTCTTCCCCCCTTTTTATTTTTATTTTTTATGAATGCAGGAGAGTATATAGCAGGGGGCCCAACTTCACCGATCAAGGGGCAGCATTTTCCTCTCAATTATGTGTCTCTGTGGCGGAGCCTTTCCTTTTGAAGTATAATCACAGTAATCTACTCCTGTGGTTTCCCATTGAAAGGATTTCCTCTGTCTTTCCCAGAGTGAAATCTCTGGCTCTTTGCTGCTAGGGTTTGGTGTTTCCCATCCCCTGCCTTGTGTCTGCAGACTGCTGATACTGGTTTTTCTATCTTGCATGTAGTAGGGATTTTTCTGGTCTGAAATTGCTACTTTCCAATAAAACTGATTAGTGAAGATTTAAGGCTTCTTCTCTGTTACGAGAGATTGAAAGATGCATTTCATCTGTAACTGCAAACCACAAATCTTTCACGATGGTTTTAAATGTCAGAAGTGTGAGTTAGCCTTACTTGTATCCCATATCTCTATAATAAAATAAAAATTTTTTAAAAAGAGGTAAGAAAGAAATACATCAAAAGACTAGAATGGGATATTTGGCACAATTATGCACTATATTGTTCTCCCCAGGAAACTAAGAAAAATAAAAACTCAATGGGGTATGGAAAAATAAAATAAAATCTTGCTGCCATTAAAAATAAAAGCAAGCCGGGCTCGGCGACTCAACCTGTAATCCCGCGCTTTGGGAGGCTGAGGTGAGTGAATTGCCTGACCCTGCGGGTTCGAGACCTGCCTGGGCAACTTGGCGAGACCTCATCTCTACAATAAATCAAAAAATTAGCCGGGCATGGTAACGCGCACCTGTAGTTCCAGCTACTTGGAAGACTGAAGCGAAGGATCACCAGAGCCCAGCAGGTCGAGGCTGCGTTGGCTGGGAGCGGCCACTGCACTCCAGTCTGGGTGACAGTGAGACTCCAATTCGAAAAAATAAATAAAATAAAATAAAGGCCTAAGTTAGGCCCTTGTCCTGATATGAGCAGATATCTAACTTTGACATGAGACCAGAGTAATCTGATTGTTTAAAATTGAATATATTTTAGTTTGCCAATAAACTGCATGTTCTGTTGATTTTTTTTTTCCTTTGAGTTGGAGTCTCACTCTGTCGCCCAGGCTGGGGTACAGTGGCACATGCATGGAAGCCTCAACCTGCTGGACTCAGGTGATCCTTCCATCTCAGCCTTCCAAGTAGCTGGAACTATAGGTGTACTACCATGTCCGACTAATTTTTTCTTGATTTATTGTAGAAACGAGGTCTCACCAAGTTGCCCAGGCTGGTCTCAAACCCCTGGATTCAGGCAATCCTCTCACCTCTGCCTCCCAAAGTGCGGGGATTACAGGCGTGAGCCACTATACCCAGCTTGTTCTGTTGATTATAAACCTTTGGTGAGGGAAAGGAGTCAGAAATCTGACCAGAAAAATAAGTGTCTTTATTTTTAGAATAAGAATTTATTTGACACACTTTATTTTTGGTCTGCAAAGATTTCCTAAAGTTGAGGTGGAACATTCCTTGAACCGTTTATAGTCACCATTGAAGTATCTGTATTCATTTGGTGATGTGAGAGAGGAAAAGGTAACTTGTCTTTAGTCTTTTGTGATTATTGTTTTTTCTTTTTTTTTCTTCTTTTTTTGAGTTAGAATCTCATTCTGTTACCCAGGCTGGAGTGCAGTGGCATGCTCATGGCCACCGTAGCCTCAACCTACTGGGCTCAGGTGATCCTTCCGCCTCAGCCTTCCAAGTAGCTGGAACTCCAGGCATGCGACACTATGCCTGGCTAGTTTTTTGATTTATTGTAGAGACAAAGTCTTGCTGAGTTGCCCGGGTTGGTCTCAAACCCGGGGACTCAGGCAATCCACTCACCTTGGCCTCCCAAAGTGCTGGAATTACAGGCTGATTCACTGAGCACGGCCAAACACACCTCTCAATAACAAAACGCTGCCGGGCACCGTGACTCAAGTCTGTAATCCCAGCACTTTGGGAGGCCAAGGTGAGTGGATTGCCTGAGTCCCCGGGTTTGAGACCAACCCGGGCAACTCAGCAAGACTTTGTCTCTACAATAAATAAAAAATTAGCCAGGTGT
Source organism: Carlito syrichta (assembly GCF_000164805.1). Lineage (NCBI taxonomy): Eukaryota > Metazoa > Chordata > Mammalia > Primates > Tarsiidae > Carlito > Carlito syrichta. The sequence continues at coordinate 31,009 of NW_007047410.1, forward strand.
GGTAGCACATGCCTGTAGTTCCAACTACTTGGAAGACTGAACCAGAGGGATCGCCAGAGCCTAGCAGATTGATGCTGGGATGGCCGTGAGTATGCCACTGCTCTCCAGCCTGGGCGATGGAGTGAGACTGACTCAAAAAAAAAAGAAAGAAAGAAAGAAAAGAGGTGTGTTTGGGGGATGTCCCTGCAGTTTTGAAATCCTCCTTGGTTTAGGATAGCACTTAAGGTTATTCTCTCTGTGTGCTTGTTCTCCCTTGACTGTTCTAATCCTCCTCTCTTCTCTTTCACTTCACTTCAGCTTTTTTTTCCTGCCCTAAGTCTGTCCTTTGCTAGAGTTGGTTTTAGGGTATGTCCCTGGTCTTTTGGCTGGATGGTTGGATCTGGGCTTTTATCCCCATAGTGCCCCCTACTCACTTCTTGCACAATAGGACAGAATCACATGTTTAACAACTAGCCCTAGCTCCGCATTTGGGTATTTGGGGGAATTTTGAAGATAAAACACCTGATATCCGGCTTCCCAGAACTTAGTCTTGAGAGGTAACAATCAGTTAATTAGAATAGTTAGCTACAACTAAATGTTAAATCTTAGGGTGCTAACTGAATTTACAGTGGGACATTTAGAAATGTGAGAGATTCAAGTGTGCTGAAGATGTGAGAAGTGGCTTCATGTTGAAGAGTCAAGATCCTGCTACTAGAAGCCATTGTGGATAGGAGAGCAGGGCCGGGTGCCACTGCATAGAGCTGACCATGTACATACAGTATGTGGTGAATCTTGGAGTGATACTGAAAAATTATGGAGACCTGGACCACACTATAGAGGGCTTTAGAGTCAGTTAGAAGCACTATTTATCATTATTGATAAGAGCTATCATTTATTGGGCATTTAAATACCAGGCACTATGTGAAGTGTGTTATGTGGATTTTAGATAATGAACTGATATCATATGTTTAAGATAGGTTGGTGAAAGAGGTAGAATTTGAACCCAGGTCCATCAAATTATTACACTCTGCTCTTTCTGTGTGATAATACTGAGCAGGATTTAGTAGGCAGGAAGTTTGGAACTGTTATTTATTTATTTATTTAGAGTTGGAGTCTCACTCTGTCGCCCAGACTGGAGTGCAGTGGCTGCTCCTGACCACCGTAGCCTCAACCCACTGGGCTCCAGTGATCCTTCCACCTCAGCCTTCCAAGTAGCTGGAACTACAGGTGCACGCTGCCACACCCGGCTAATTTTTTTATTTATTGTAGAGATGAGGTCTCGCCAAGTTGCCCAGGCGGGTCTCGAACCTGCGGGCTCAGGCAGTCCACTCACCTCAGCCTCCCAAAGGTGCGGGATTACAGGCTGAGCCACCGAGCCCGGCTTGAACTGTTATTTATTAATAGCAGGGAGTTATGCAAGTGATTTGGGAACATTGCTCTAAAGCTGCACTAATATGATAAACCACTAGCTGCGTGGTTATGTGAATTTAAATTAATTAAATATAAATAAAAATATTCAGTTCTTCATATTTTATATTTCAAGTACTTCATAGAAAATTTTATTAGGGCCGGGCTCGGTGGCTCAGCCTGTAATCCCAGCACTTTGGGAGGCTGAGGCGAGTGGATTGCCTGAGCCCGCAGGTTCAAGACCTGCCTGGGCAACTTGGTGAGCCCTCATCTCTACAACAAATAAATAAATAATTAGCCGGGTGCGGTAGCACACGCTTGTATTTCTGACTATTTGGAAGGCTGAGGCGAAAGGATCGCCAGAGTGCAGCAATTGACGCTGGGGTGGCTGTGAACGTGCCACTGTACTCCAGCCTGGGCGACTGAGTGAGACTCCAACTCAAAAAAGAAAGAAAAGTTTATTAGACAGTGCTTCTCTAGATCACTGGTTCTCAGCTAATATTAATAGTATATATCAGCCGGGCTCAGTGGCTCAGCCTGTAATCCTGCGCCTTGGGAGGCTGAGGTGAGTGGATTGCCTGAGCCCACGGGTTCAAGACCTGCCTGGGCAACTTAATGAGACCTCATCTCTACAATAAATCAAAATGAGCCAGGCATGGTAGCACACGCCTGTAGTTCCAGCTACTTGGAAGGCTGAGGCAGAAGGATCACCAGAGCCCAAGCAGGTTGAGGCTGCGGTGGCTGGGAGCGGCCACTGCACTCCAGTCTGGGGGACAGAGTGATACTCCAACTCAAAAAAAAAAAACAATTATACATCAAAGTCATTCAAGGATCTTAAGGGACTTGGGAAAGAGCCAAGCCCTTCCAGACCCACTAAATTGGAATCTCTAGGAGAGAGGTCCAGGCATTTGTGAAGCTTCACAGAAAATTCCGATCTGCAGCCTTGGTTAATAGCTACTGCTCTAGAAGCTCCATAGTAACCATGGTAATGCCCACCCCTCATGTTGTGAGGAGACCTAGACTGACAGAGATATCCAGAGTAGGCTGGCCTCTCTGTTCATAGTTTCTTCAGTTGGGGAGCCACATGGACAGCAGCTGCAGTCTGGAATGAGATGAGGACCTTGGTGTGATATGTGGCATGGTATGGCCCTGTAAACTCCTGAACTCTTTACAATGATATTTTGGCTCCATTGCCGGGTGTTTTGGGGAAGACCTCATGCTATTTATTACTCATTAGTCCAATTGTTGTTAAATTTGAACTTCTTAAATAGTCCCCTAAGAATTCATGTAGCTCCATAATTATGATTGGGAACACCATTGAAACTTCTGCTGTAGATACCGGACTTGAGCAAAAATTGTTTAGTTAGGATTGTGGATTGTTGGAAACAGCACTTTAATGACAGTGACATGTAGTGGTGATTTGGGACATGGTTTTACTATGATTTTCTACACAATTTAGAAACATAGAGGAGTGCTCCGATCATAACTCATCAGTTCAGCTGAGATTTTAGCTGTAGCCTAAAAGAGAATTCTGCTTCTTTTTTTCCTTTTGATATTATTTGTTTATTTGTTTGTTTGCTTATTGGGTCGTGGTCTTACTCTGTCATCCAGGCTGTAGTTCAATGGCACGAACACAACTCACCACAGCCTCTAAAGATATCCTCTCACCTCTGTCTCCTGAGTAGCTGGGACTACAGGCGCGCACCACCACGCCTGGCTAATTTTTTTCATTCTTTGTAGAGCTGAGGCCTATGTTGTCTATTATGGTTTTGAATTCCTAGGCTTAAGCAGTTCTCCTGCCTGGACCTCGGAAAATGTTGGGATTACAGGTTTGAGCCTCAGCACCAGGCCCCTTTTGATACTTAAAAAAACAGCGTCTCTGGTTTATCGTCCTGTCTCATTTCTTTCATGAAAACTCTGCTTCCTCTATGAAAATACATTTAGTAGCATTCTTTTAAAAAAAAAATTACAGAGAATCAATTGTTTAGATGTTTCCTTTATTTTGGAGGCTCTGTTGTTGTTAAAGTGTAGTACCTGAACCAGCAGTATCAATCAGCATCACCTTGGAATCTGTTACAAATGTTTATCCTAGGCCTCAACCTGAATCTACTGAGTTAAACCTGATGGGTCCCAGCAGCCTGTGTTTTAACAAACCTTCCAGGTGATTTTGTTGCATATTAAAATTAATGAACCACCAAACTTCTTCATTTGAGAGTTAATGATATTCAGGCACAGAGTATTGGTATCTATCCCTACCCCCAATTTAAGATTCAGTTTTCTTTTTTTTTTTTTTGAGTTGGAGTCTCACTCTGTCACTCAGGCGGGAGTACAGCGGTCGCTCCCGGCCACCGCAGCCTCGACCTGCTGGGCTCCGGCGATCCTTCCACCTCAGCCTTCCAAGTAGCTGGAACTACAGGCGCGCGCGCTACCACGCCCGTCTAATTTTTGATTTATTGTAGAGATGAGGTCTTGCCAAGTTGCCCAGCCGGGTCTCAAACCCGCGGGTTCAGGCAGTCCACTCACCTTGGCCTCCCAAAGTGCTGGGATTACAGGCTGAGCCACCGAGCCCGGCCAAGATTCAGTTTTCAAGTTTTATCAGGCCCAGATTTACTCTCCAACTTGGGTGTCTCTCTAAAAGATGTTTAGAAAAACTTCCTCCTCTCCTCCACACCACTGATATAGGAAAGTGTGCCTAGAATTCTGTCCTACATAGCTGCAGTAGGATAAAGGCATCAAAAAGTGAATAAGTTGATTGAACCTGTTGCTTCACAAAATGCTGGAAAGAAAACTGTTTGTATCAAATGCCTGTGAATTGAACTTTGAGCTTTCATTTTTGGTGCTGTGCTGTACCTCTCTATTTTCTTGTTCTTTTTTTTCCCCATGACAGCCTACCTACCATTTGTTCTTTAAAGAAACAAATATTCTATATTCCTTATATCCTCAAACTCTTGAATATTAAAGGAGATGAACTTTTCAGTTGAGACACACAATGCTCTAAATTCAGAGTTACTATTCCCTCAGCAATTGTAACTTAGCCTCTTTGCTCATTTGGAAGAAAGCATAAATTTAACTGTTTGTACCATAGTGTAAACGGGCTATAGATATGTAAGGAGACGTTTCCACTATTGGAAGAATAGAAATATCTGAGTGCTTGTGTGTTTAAATTCCCAGCCATAGTATTGAAGAGTCAATTTTGGTGTTAACAAGGTCTTAGCAGTGCATTGCAGCACTGTCCTCTCCCAGTTGAGGGGTTTTTCTTCTGATTTTTATACCATAGAGTGTGTATCTTAATCACTCCACACCTTGCCTGTCCCTTGGATCTCAAGTAGTACAAAACTACAATTGCAAAGTAGTTTTTAACTTACAAGATGCTTTCACAAATAGGTGGTATTTTCATTTCCACATGACACAATCAAGTTTCTGAGCAGGGTTAATAGACTTACTCCAGAGTTAGTGGGTCTGTCCCCTTGTTTTTTCATAGTAACTGAATTCCTTTGTGGCATACAGCCTCAAAAAACCTGTGTACTTGGGTTGTGTATTCATGCTGGCCAGAGGCCATCAAAAAGCTTCAGGTTAATGAAATGCTCTTTATTTTGTAGCCATCCAGTCCGATGGATCAGATGGGCAAGATGAGACCTCAGCCATATGGCGGGACTAACCCATACTCGCAGCAACAGGGACCTCCGTCAGGACCACAGCAAGGACATGGGTACCCAGGGCAGCCATATGGGTCCCAGACCCCTCAGCGGTACCCGATGACCATGCAGGGCCGGGCGCAGAGTGCCATGGGCGGCCTTTCTTATGCACAGCAGGTAGATGGTGACTCATTACCTTGACCCTTGTTGCTGTTCAAGATCTGGTCTGTGAGCTATAGAATCAGAATGTATCCTTGGCTTCCAGGCTTCTTGACAGGAACATAGACCAACTGGCTTGATTAGTTACAGTGTGTTACTAAAAAGGCCAAAGTTTTGGGCACCATCCCATGTGTGCTTCAAGGAAAACTGTTGCCTGGACACAGGCTGTACATATCTCTCTTTTCTCTTGACCTAGCTGGCGTGCTTACACCCACTGAGTGGTGATCTCTGAATGAAGTGGGATGAAAGGCAGTGGCTGAGCACCTATCCACTGCTACTACTAAGAAAACCATTCATACCATGTGCCCTGGGGATGGAAGAGACCCTTTATGTTTCTCAAGGCCCAACATATTAACCATTTGGTTCAAAATGTTACTGGGAGTAGAAGAAAAAGGGAACATTGAACAGTAAAGATGCTAACAGTTTTGTTACAAATGCTAAGATTTCCCCTCATCCACCTCCTTTTGTCTGACCATCCACACTATTATCTTTTTATTGTCATTTTTTGTGTTCACAAAATTTTCTACTATTTCTGTTTGAGTGATACACTAAAATTGGTGAGGGACAAACTATAAAACCAAACTCTACTTTTTTTTTTTTTTGAGTTGGAGTCTCACTCTCGCCTAGACTGGAGTGCAGTGGCACGCTCCTGACCACCGCAGCCTTGATCTGCTGGGCTCTGGCGATCCTTCCACCTCAGTCTTCCAAGTAGCTGGAACTACAGGCGTGCACTACCATGCCTGGCTAATTTTTTGATTTATTGTAGTGATGAGGTCTCGTCATGTTGCCCAGGTGGGTCTCGAACCCACAGGATCAGGCAATTCACTCACTTCAGCCTCCCAAAGCTCGGGATTACAGGCTGAGCCACCGAGCCCGGCTCCAAACTCTACTTCTAAGTATGCCCTTTTATATAGAAAGTGAGATGCTGTCACTTTTTTATTCAATGAGAAAATAGAGGAGAGATGGGCTAATTTTTTGTTTTGTTTTTGCCTCCTTGCCAAATATATCTTTAGTGCCTAAAATAGTGCCTGGTACAAGTAATCATGTAGGTTCTCAAATTTTTTTGAATGGAAACTAAATGAAAGAGAGAACCAAAGTAGTTTAGTGATTTGTACACTATCTAGATTACTAAACCCTAGGTTTTCAGTTGGCCGAGCTAGGCTCCTGTTGATTATTCGTTGTGGTTAGGATACAGATTCCTAACACTTATAAAAACTGTCTAGGATATGATAAAAAAGAATACTCACTGGTGAAAACAGCTACCCTTAAACTCTTGCCCAAATATTAAATAGTGTAAATTTTCAGTGGATGAATATAGTTCACTTGTAAACAAACCAACTAATAACTCAGCTTGGCCTTTTTTCCTGGCTCAGTTTAGACAGGGATGATAGAAAAACCCTGGGCCTTCTAAGTGTGAGGCTTGGCTTGCCTGTTTCCTATACTCATCCTTAGGGCATAGCTTCTGTCAGAATATCTTACCTTACTTCATCCAGGAGAGTCAGTGCTAAAAGTATCTTTTCCTTTCCTACAGATTCCTCCTTATGGACAACAAGGCCCAAGCGGGTATGGTCAACAGGGCCAGACTCCATATTACAACCAGCAAAGTCCTCACACCCAGCAGCAGCAGCCACCCTACTCCCAACAGCCACCATCCCAGAACCCTCATGCCCAACCTTCATATCAGCCCCAGCCGCAGTCTCAGCCACCACAGCTCCAGTCCTCTCAACCTCCATACTCTCAGCAACCTTCCCAGCCTCCACATCAGCAGTCCCCAACTCCATACCCCTCCCAGCAGTCTACAACGCAACAGCACCCCCAGAGCCAGCCCCCCTACTCACAGCCACAGGCTCAGTCTCCCTACCAGCAGCAGCAACCTCAGCAGCCAGCACCCTCGACGCTCTCCCAGCAGGCTGCATATCCTCAGCCCCAGTCTCAGCAGTCCCAGCAAACTGCCTATTCCCAGCAGCGCTTCCCTCCACCACAGGTAAGTTGTCTTTGCCTCTTGCCCTTACCTGTGTGTGACCACAGACAGCTTGGGGGTTGGTGTCATGAGAATTTTGCCATAGAAAGTGTTTCTCTAATGTGCACTTAAAGACCAATTAAACTCTGGGCAAACATGCTAACTAGATTGATTGAACTAATAAAGGCATAACCTTTACTGCTTAAAGACCTGTAGCTCTCCTTAATGATGAAGAAATTGAGCAATGGGAAGTTGCATGACTGTTTTTCTTAAACTAACATATCAGAACTTAAGTATTCAAGTAAGTTTGGTCTCTCTTCTTTTCTTCCTTTTTTTGAGATAGTCTTACTCTGTTGCCAAGGCTCTGGAGTGCAGTGGCACAATCTGACTCACTGCAGCGTCAATGTGGGCTCAGGTGATCCTTCCACCTCAGCTTCCTGAGAAGCTGTAACTATGAGCACGTACCACCATACTCAGCTAATTTTCTGATTTTTTTTTTGTATAGATGAAGTCTCACTATGTTGCCCAGGCTGATCTTTTTTCCTCCCAGGCGAGGGCGACCTTTTCTTTTTTTTTTTTGAGTTGGAGTCTCACTCTGTCGCCCAGACTGGAGTGCAGTGGCCGCTCCCGGCCACCGCAGCCTCGACCTGCTGGGCTCCGGTGATCCTTCTGCCTCAGCCTTCCAAGTAGCCGGAACTACAGGCGTGCGCTACCATGCCCTGCTGATTTTTTTATTTATTGTAGAGATGAGGTCTCGCTGCCCAAGCAGTTCTCGAACCCGCGGGCTCAGGCAATCCGCTCACCTCAGCCTCCCAAAGGCGCGGGATTACAGGCTGAGCCACGGAGCCTGGCTCCGTATTCATTTTAATGCAGACATTCTAGCGTGAGTTTTTTGTTGTTTTAAAAATTTATTGGCCCTAGTTCTTTTTGTGTGTGTGTGTGTTGGAGTCTCACTCTGTCGCCCAGGCTGGAGTGCAGTGGCACACTCATAACCACCACAGCCTCGACATGCTGGGCTCAGGTGATCCTTCCAAGTAGCTGGAACTACAGGCGCATATCACCATACCCAGCTAATGTTTTGATTTATTGTAGAGATAAGGTCTTGCCAAGTTGCCCAGGCTGATCTCGAACCCATGGGCTCAGGCATGGGCCTCTCATCTCGACCTCTCAAAGTGCTGGGATTATAGGCGTGAGCCACCATGCCAGGCAGCCCTGTTTCTTAGTAAGTTCAACTTGAAGTTAGCCAGGTGTTAGCATTTAACGCCAAGAAAAGCTTTCTATAGGTGCTTTTCAAGAAAAGCATCTGTTGTTGACATTCTTAAGAGTCACAGTTTGAATTTTTCTGCCCTCAGATAATTTTGTTTGCAACTGGGCTGATTTCTTGCACCCAGCTTCCCCTGCATGAGAGTCCCATAGCCCTTTAACCATGAAGTATGCTTGCCTGGTTTTTCAATACCAGACCTTCACTGCTTTTGGGGCTTTTTGTTGTTGTTCTAGGAGCTATCTCAAGATTCATTTGGGTCTCAGGCATCCTCAGCCCCCTCAATGACCTCCAGTAAGGGAGGGCAAGAAGATATGAACCTGAGCCTTCAGTCAAGACCTTCCAGCTTGCCTGTAAGTATTTTTACCACCCTCTAAAAGGTGATGGAACAGAGAGGAAAGAGTTGGTTGTTTTGGTTGGTTGTTTTGGGGTATTGATCTAAATGAATAAGTTATTCCTTGAATGCAAGTACAAAATTCTGAATAGGAATTTATAGACTGACTTGTTGAATGTCTATTGTATCTTCCTACCCAGGAAATAGGTCTGTGATCTGTTAAGAGCTTGTTTGTTTTGTTTTGTGTCTAATCTTGGGCTTTTAGGCATGGATCCACATGAGGGTTGGAGAAGATGGAGATGTCAGAAGCACTATCTTCTATCAAAGTTGAGAAAAGTGTCAGTTTCTTGACTTTACTCTTAAGGGCTTGATATTTGGATTTTTGTCTTAGTATTTAGCTAGCAGGTAGGATCCTGGGGTATATTCAGCATGCATTGCCAGATTGAGCATGGGTGGAGCAGTTTTTTCTGGTGGTGGTTTTGTGTGAATAAGTGCTTGTTTCTAGTAGAATGCTTGGTGCCCAGTTACTTGATTATGGAATCAGGTGCTTAATTATGGAATGGACTTAATCATATCCTGAGAAAGATAGTATAGTTCACTGATAAAGAGCTTGGGCTCTAGGGCCACAGTTCCTGGGTCTGTATCTTGATTCTGCTACTGCCATTAACTCTGGAGCCAGTAACTTAACCTCTCTGTGCCTTAGTTTGCACATCTGCAAAATGAACCTTAAAATACCCACTTCATAGGGTGTTGATTAACATTAAATAGGTTAATAGAGAGTGAATGTACATGAACGCTGGTGCATTGTAGACACTCCATAAATGGCTGCCTTTGTAGTCATCTCAGAGAGCATAGAGACTGTGCTTGATACCTTAAAGGCAGGTAACACCAACTATTTAATTATATGATGGTCCTAGGACCATTTACCCATAGTCTTACCTCTGTGGACAAGTCACCCAGCCTCCGAAAGTTAACTCGCTGGGCAGAAATAAAATTGGCTACTCTGAAATCTAGTAAGATGGTAGGTAATAAACCCTCCAACTCAAAGAAAAAAAAAATTCTAGTTTAGTTAGGAAATGGAAATTCAGCTCCACACACCCAGATATAAGTCTTTTAAAATTTTGAGTCTACTTGGATTTAAAGCCTGTCTCTCCAGTTAGTCTGACTTGAGGGAAAATGGTTTCTGGATCTTCAAGGAATAGGTGAAGGCAGGAACCCTCGTCATTATGAAGCCTCCCATGGATTCCCTGAAGATCTCTGAAAGATAACCTCAGTAGGGCAAGGTCTGCAGAGTCCAACACCTGGTGTTAAGGCTTCCAAAGACCAGGAGGTAGAGCTACTATCAGATAGGACTTCTGAGATTGTTGACTCTCTTGACAGAGGAATTAGGGGAAGGAAGTGTCTGAATAAAGCGATCGCTCTTTGTTCTTTTCTCATTAGTGTCTGTTGCAATCCTTTTCTGCATCTTGAACTTGACTGGAATGTACTTTATAACCTGATTCAGTCAGAATGTGTAACCACTCCCTCATCATCTATGGTCTGTGGCTAAATCTGGGTGAGGTGCTATTGTGTCAAGAACCCAAATCTGTGGATTTTAATCAAGGCCATAAGTTGCTTCCCTTCAAAAAGTTTCTGCTTGCTCCTGGTGACCTTTTGATAGAATTGTATTTGGTATTGTTTGGTCCTGAGAAGGCTCATATACAAAGATGCTGCGTGTCTTCTAAGATTTGAGAATCCAAGAACTTCTGATTTGACTTACTGAAATGAAGATATTGGCAACCTTTTAGACCCAGCTTTTAACCAAGCAGCATTGCTCCTGGGAAGTCTGTCACAAGGAACATTCCCCAAGTTCAGGCTTCTACTAATGATTCCTCCAAATAGTTCATTTGCTCTGAGGTAGAAGTTTCATGTGTGAGGTAAACTAGCTCAGTTATTGGAATCTTGTTTTTTGAATTGCGTTTTTTCCTTCTGCTACTTGGACAAGAAACAAAAGGTGGTTATTCTTTGAAATTTTGGGTTGATGCCAGATATGCCTACCCAGGCTTAGGAAACAGTCATCTGAAGAAATGAAAAGTCAAGCCGGGCTTGGTGGCTCAGCCTGTAATCCCGCGCTTTGGGAGGCTGAGGTGAGTGAATTGCCTGAGCCTGCGGGTTCGAGAACCGCCTGGGCAACTTGGCGAAACCTCATCTCTACAATAAATAAAAAAAATCAGCCGGGCGTGGTAGCGCGTGCCTGTAATTCTGGCTACTCAGAAGGCTGAGGCAGAAGGATCGTCGGAGCCCAGCGGGTCGAAGCTGCAGTGGCCGGGAGCAGCCTCTGCACTCCAGTCTGGGCGACAGAGTGAGACTCCGACTCAAACAAACAAACAAAAAAAAGAAATGAAAAGTCAGATTTCCTACAAGGGCCCTCTGCTTTCTCAACCAGTTGTGTAAAGGATCCCTAGGTTTGCCAGTCCCTTCTTTCACTAAATAAATATTTGTGTTTGGTACCAGAGAAAATTCTAGGCTGACGAGAGAGCAGCCCCTCTACTTTAACATTGCCCTCTTCACTTGCTTGACTTTAATGGCATTACAATTGTGACCCTTGATTTTTACAAAAATTAAATTCTGAGAACTTTTTGCTCAGCTGTGAATGCCAAACCACTTAGCTGCTATTATTCTGGTTATATATCCCCATAATTTGAAACCTCAGTTATTTTTTTTCATTAATCTTAAAATAAAATCCAAAATTCTTAATGTTACCCAGACATCAGAAACACAGATTGCTGTTCCTCCTGCCTCCCCGCCCAACTTTCTTATTCAGTAGGACTGGAATGAAGCCTGAGAATGTGCATTTCTAATAAGTTCCTCGGTGATTCTGATTCTGCTAGACCAGGGATGGTACTTTAAGAACATCTGCTTTAATCTTTTTTCTATGCCTTGTTCTCGTATTCTCGGCTTTCTGTTTCTCTAAGCCAACATATTTTTTATGTTTTTGGTTTTTTTTGCTTTCAGACCTTTGCACAAACTCTTCCCTTTATCTTATGCTCTCCCCCAACTCCTATTCATCTTTCAGACTCGATCTTAAAGATCATTCCTTCAAAAAACTTCCTAATCAAGCTTCAAGACTCAGCTTAAATAACTTCTGTGATGACTTCACTGACTAAAAGCATTTATTATCTTACCAAAAAAAATCCTGTAATATTTAAGAATACAAAAAAATGGAGAGGACACAGTCTGAGTGGTTAAGAATAATAATAATAATAATACAAAAAAATTATAAAGAACAGCTCAGTGCCTGAATACCCATCTTTTGAAACCAAACCTTCGTAATAAAGGTAAAACCTTTTATATCCCTTTGGGATCACTCCTCCCTCCCTTTATCCTGAGAAGTACCATCCTATATTTGAGGTTTCTTTGCTCCATGTTGACAGAGCATTTTGCTGATTCCTCTACTTATATAAGTGGTCAGCTCCTAGAGAGCAGGCACTGTGCTATTGACTTCTGTGCCCTCGACATCTATCATGTACTACCCAAGACTGATGGTTTACTGCCATGGCTGCATGCTAGAATTATGAGGGAGTGAATGATCTTTAAAAACCAATATCCAGGGTTCACAGAGTTCTGGTTTGTTTGATTGGGGTGGGTTGGGCATTGGTATGGTTAGAAGCCATCCCAGGTGATTCTGATTTGCGTGTAGAGAGCTACTACTCCAGACTCTCAAATTCCTTTACTGTAGTAGACTCTTAGTGTCCATACTTCTTGTCAGTGCTTATCTCGAGTGTAATCTATATTATTATTATTTTGTGTGTGTGTGTGTGTGTGTGTGTGTGTGTGTGTGTGTGTGAGTTGAAGTCTTACTCTGTCACCCAGGTTGGAGTGGCCTCGACTTCCTGGGCTCAGGTGATCCTTCTGTCTCACTTCCCAAGCTTAGACTACAGGTGCATACTTGCCCAGCTAATTTGTTGTTGTTGTTTTTTGGTAGAGACAGTGTCTCCCTGTGTTGCCCAGGCTAGTCTTGAACTCCCGGTCTCAAGCCATCCTTCTGCCTTGTCCTCCCAAAATGGTGGGATTACAGGTTTGAGCTTCTGTGCCCAACCTAAATTACTTATTTAATGTGAGCTCAGTTGAGAGCTGACTTGCTGTCTTGCTTATTGCTATCATAGTGCCTGGTATATACTAGGCTCCAACTCATTGAATGAATGAATGAACTTAGGCAGTGTCCATTACAATGCTCATTTAATATATTTCTGGCAGGGGACAGCTTGACCATATTACCAGATTGTTTCCACTGCTGGGGCAGGGCAGGTATCACATATTGTTATGGGAGCACCCAAACTCCATTTTAAAGGATAGATTGCCAGGCTTGGTGGCTCATGCCTGTAATCCCAGCACTTTGGGAGGCCGAGGCAAGAGAATTGCCTGAGCCCACAGGTTCGAGATCAGCCTAGGCAACATGGTGAGACCTTGTCTTTACAATAAATCAAAAAAATTAGCTGGGTGTGGTGGCACGTACCTGTAGTTCCAGCTACTTGGAAGGCTGAAGCAAAAGGATTGTGTGAGCCCAGCAGGTTGAGGCTGTGGTGGCCATGAGCGTGCCACTGCACTCCAGCCTGGGCAACAGAGTGAGACTCCAACTTAAAAATTAAAATTAAATAAAGGATGAATTAATTAATTTGTGCCTACTGACAGTGGATTTAAAAAATGATGTTATGGCCAGGTGTGGTGACTCATGCCTGTAATCCCAGAACTTTGGATGGCCGAGGCAGGAAAATTGTTTGAGACCAGCCTAGACAACATAGTGAGACCTTGTCTTCTGCAAAAAAATTAACTGAACATACCTATAGTCCCAGCAACTCGGGAAGCTGAAGTAGAAGGATCGCCTCAACCCTGGAGGTGCTGATCTATGTCACTGCATTCCAGTCTGGGCGACAGAGTAAGACTGGTTCAAAAAAAAAATTTTAAAAGTGAGATTAAGGTCTGTCATCTATCTACCACTTCACCTTATGTTAACAAAGTTCTTGTAGAATGTGTGAACAAGTCTCTAAGTGTTTCATTAAGGTCTTTAATTTTGTCATTTGTGGATAAAATCTTTAAGGGACTCATCTGAAAATTGGCATCTGACTTTTTATTATAGTAATTTTGAGACTGATACAGAGTTGTGTCTTAAAGCTGCTATTTATATGATTCATCCAAGTGTATGTGGTTTCCCTAGAATAATGAGTGCTTCCCTGGTTATTCTTACTGAGACACATTTGTAAATTTACATTTTGGTCTTGAACGTATACCTGGGATAGAGTAATGGAAAATGGATATAAGATTGAAACCCTGATCTGGAGAGGTTAGCTAGCACTTCTCAAACTGTAGCATGCATTAAGAATCACCTGGATTAATTAAAATACAGATTATTGAGGTCTACCTGAGAGATTCTGATTCCTCAGGTTTGGGCTGAGTCCCAAGAATTTACATTTCTAATAAGCTCTCAGATGGTACAGATGCTGCCAGTTTAGAAGATCTGGAATAACACTAAGGTGTATAGCCCTCTGAAAAGGGAGGAAGAAAAATTTCTAAAGCCACAGTGGTAACTTGAATAATAGTGACGATTTACACTAGTTTGACTCTTTTTTTTTTTTTTTTTTG